>NC_071282.1:11671660-11921660 GCF_023375685.1 Ictalurus furcatus
CTATAAAATAAAGTATACTTTATTATTATTATAAATAATTCACAATATTGTATTACAGTAGAGTGCTCATTGTATTGTCATTATTTCAGGAGATCAGGTTTTCACAACTAGGGCAGTTTTCGTTACATGTTTTTGTTACATGTTTAAATTAAAGTAAAAAATGTGTGAATGTTTAGTTTAATTGTTTTGCATTTTCTCATCAACTAAAGTGCCGTTGACTAATATTGTATGCCATTTTAGTCAGAGTAAAATTGACTAAAATGAAAAAATATGACAACGAAATATTGACTAAATTGAAAGAATATTTTTGTGAGAAGACAAAAACTGTGACTAAAAACAGTGTGAAAATTAATTCTGGAACTGGCCTGAGAGCCTAGGTTAATTAAATCTTTAGATTTTTTTTATCATTTTATGCACTTTTAGTTTAAAAATAAATACACTTTGATAACGGTCAGGTTGTTCTTTGCAGTAAAAGTTTGTATTTATTTGTTGCGCCCTCTTGTGGACATTTGAATTTAAAATCTGGTGTTCGGTAGTATTTTCCTCTAATTGAATTTTGTAAATGTTTAAGTGAAAATTATAATTATATCAATGATATAAAGTGGTCTTATAATGACTAATAGTTTATAGCAATTGCTTCTGGTACAATATATCGTCCAACAAAAGTAGTTATTGTGATGGGTCTAATCACACATCATAATTGCTGTGGAAAGAGGCTAGGTTAAACAAAAAAGCTGGAGTATTTCTTAAATGACTGAGATAGCCCAAGGAGGCAGTGACCGAGAACTTGAGTAGACGTCCCTGCATTTCTTTTAAATAGAACTTGTTGTTTAATTAGATAATGCTTGTGATAAGTGCTGCTCTGCTTAAATAATCATCTATGGGGTGGAGCAAAGTGGCGTTAATATTACTACCCTGAAGTGATTGCTTTCCTATAACTGCATGTCTCAAATTGTTTATTCCTACTGTAGAAATGGTCATGTATTGTAGGGCTGCGACTAACGGTTATTTTCGTAATCGTTTAATCGGCCGATTTATTTTCCCAGATTAATCGACTATTCTGATCAAAAGCTTTTAGTACCGTTTATTTTTAAATAAAATCCCCAAACTGAGTGTTACAAATATAAACTTCAGACTAAAACTCTACATTAACGCAACTGTTTGTCAAATTTTTTTTATATATATATATATATATAATTATACACAGTTTCCCACAGGTTGAGAATTTACTTGTGGCGGTTGGTGAGGCGTGTGACGGTGCAGGTTCAGTAATAAACTAGTCAAACAAGGGCTTATGAATTCACTATTTATTGCAAATGAATAACTACTCAAATAACAATCTATATGTCAAAATTAAACCCTGAAGATGGAGTAAGCAGTAGAAGATGGATGGATGGATGGATGTCAACATTAAGAACTATTAAGTGTTTTTTTCACAATCAGTCAGAATTGAGAATGTAACAGTTTGGGAAAAGTTTAAATAAATGCAGAGCTGTTTTAGCTTGTATATATTAAAAGAGAAAAATCAGAATAATGAAAAGCCATAAAATAAATCCTGTTGGATTTGAGTTATTGATTTCTCTGTGTGTCTGTCCGTTGTTTTTTTTTTTCTTTCTTTCTACTTGTCTGTGTTCAGGGTGCGAAAGTGGGCAAGCTGACTCTGAAGACTACAGAGATGGAGACCATCTATGACCTGGGCAATAAAATGATTGAAAGCCTCACTAAAGAGAAAGTCCAGGCTGGGTGAGTAAGTGCACTGTGTACACAACACCACTCTGCTTCTCTGTCAGAAAATGTGCATTATTCCTGTTGTGTAGTAATAAGTTATATTTTTAGTTACTGCTTATAGGAAATCTGACTGAGCTTTCTGCTCCTCTGTAGGGATGTGATCACTATTGATAAAGCCACGGGGAAGATATGTAAACTGGGCCGATCTTTCACCAGAGCCCGAGACTATGATGCCATGGGAGCGCAGGTAAACACTCGAATCGCACAGATGATTCATCACACACTGTACCCTCCTACCTCAACACTCTCCCCGAGGTTCATGTTCCCTCATGTAGCCTGCGATCAGTTAACGTTCCCCCCCAATTTAAAAAATATAAATAAAACTCTTGACTTACACTAGCTCTTACACCTCTACTCTGTACACTTTGGATAAGAACATCTGCTAGATGAATAAATGTAAATATTACAATGTATACCATACTGCACATCTGCTGTATTCTGTAAACCGCTGGCCTCAGTAGGATTGCCAATCCGCTTTAATTAGTTTTTAGTTATGTGTTTTGGTTTCGGTGGCAAGAAGCAACTGCAGCCAAACTGCCCCCTCAATCCCCTTCTTATTAAAAGGCCCACTCTGTATTTTGCTGTATAAACAAAACTCAGCTTGTACCATTATTGCTTGCAGTGGTTGGAATGATTGAATAACCATAGCTGCTCAAGGGGAAATTATACTATTGACTACACACTGGTGGTGGTTGAGGAGATTTCCCCCATGTAATGTAAAGCGCTTTGCGTGTCTAGAAAAGCACTATATAAATGTAACGAGTGAGTAACTCAGTCGATGGCTTTCTGTTTTGGTGTAAGGTACCATGATTAAAAAAAAAAAAAAAATTTTTTAAAAAACAGAAGAAAGAAAATTACTGTCATTTTCATGACTAAGCATTATTCATTGTTATTGTTCAGAAAAAGAATGCTCGTGCCCCTTACTCACCCGAAGTTATTATGAATAATATGATAAACTGATATAAACTGGTTTTAATGGCTGTTTGTGTTAATGCCATACAAAAACTGATTTTCTTTCCATGACAAAACACAAACACACACAATAAGTAAATCTAAATTTGCCATACTGCTTAAAATCTATGGCGAAATGCAACTTTAAATTACACTTTGTGAATGTAGAAAGACATTGTCTTACTCCTAATTTTGATTGGTAACATTATCAACCTTTTCAACCCCAATGATGATATACAGTTGAAATCCTAAATTAACATACACCTTGCAGAATCTGAATTTTCAAAAGGTAAAAAAAAACATACATAAACAGGTTCATTTGTGTAAATTTAGTAATTATCTTGTCTTGTGGCCTATATGTGAACATCTGTTATGTGAAATAGCTTATTCAGGCAGGACTAGATAAAAAAAAATAAAAAAATGCCATTTTTACGATCCCTCATTTATTTATTTATTTGCAGATTCTGCAAGGTGTACATAAACTTATGACCTTCACTGTACGTGTGATAAGGTACTTTATCCTGGTGGTGTAGTGGGTGCGTTTGCATCCACTGTTTCCAGAATGCCACTAGCGTCTCTTTCACTGCACCGAAACGAATTTCTTTTTATTAAATTTGTGCAGAGTAATAAATATGCCCAGAAGCGTAACATTAAATGCCCTCCACTTCTCTTGAAGTCACTGCTGCATGTTCAAGACGAAAGATTAAAAGTAAATCCAAATTAGCATTTAGTCCAAATGAACAGTCTCGTGCTTAGTTTCTAAAAAGCAAACCGGGATACTGACTCCAGTGACGTGAAATGGCACGGCTCGCTCGCGCTAAACCCTAATCACGTTGAAGATCTTTCTTAGTTTCAAAGGAGAGAGATTTTCTTCAAGTCTAAGTGGCAATGTTTTTGTCTTTTCAATTCCAGACGCAGTTTGTGCAGTGTCCAGAGGGGGAGCTGCAGAAGCGTAAAGAGGTGGTTCATACGGTCTCACTGCACGAGATTGATGTGATTAACAGCCGCACACAGGGATTCCTGGCACTGTTCTCAGGTCTGTCTCCGTCTCTATCTACTCCAAAGCCTTAGCCTTCCTAAACCACAGACATAGCCACCTGAACGCACAACCATGTGTGTGACACACCCAAAAGAATTTATCAATATTATGTTTTGGTTTCAAACATTGTAAAAAGCAAATGATCATTGATACATAAATACTAACATCTCGGCCCATTTGTACGTAGAAAAGAGCAAAGGAAACCGTTCAGCCGCATAGGAATTGGTTGGATCGAGTTAAGTGTAGTCTTGTTGTTTGCACAGTGGTGGCTTGGCGGTTAAGACTCTGTGTTACTGATCGGAAGGTCGGGGGTTCAAGCCTCAGCACTGCCAAGCTGCCACTGTTGGGCCCTTGAGCAAGGCCATTAACCCTCTCTGCTCCAGGGGCGCTGTATCATGCCTGACCCTGCGCTCTGACCCCAGTTTCCTGACATGCTGGGGTATGCGAAGAAAAGAATTTCACTCTCCTGTAATGTGTATGTGATCAATAAAGGCTTTATCATTATTTAGTGAATCACCCAATTTAACTACAATATTATGCTCATTATACATGAATATAGAGGTTTAAAATAGTTATTCCATTCTGTGAGTTTATTGAGTGTGAGTGAGACAGGGAATGCAAAATTAAACCTGTTTTAAAAGAACCAACATGCACACTGACTAAACTATTTATCACCGTTTTTTATCCGAAGGAGAGCTCTTGAAAAATAAAATTATATTCTATATTCATAATCCGAATTCCCACTACGTAGCTGCCCTTAAGACACAAGTAGATGTTCTGTTTTGCAGTACTCCTCGGCATTTCCCTTGTTTGTAGCAGGAGTTGTAAACATATTTGAACGGTATACTTCTTCCTGATTCAGAGAATGTGAGTGTTTTGTGTAAAATGAACTTTCTTGTCCCATTTTCATTAGTGGATTGTTGCTGTTGCTGTTAACACCCTCATTAGCACTTAGTGCGTCTATGTCGGTTTTACACTGTAAATATACTGTAGTCTCGGACTGTTTGGATGTGTGTTGTATATACAGTACATCTATTTATACAAGGTGTATATGTAGATTCTGTTTTCTACATTAATGAAAGTTACACTGAAAAAACAAGCTTGGAATGCTTGCTGTATTTTTTTTTTTGGATACATACAGCGGCTGGTTTTATATTTATTAAAATATATTTAATAACAAACGCAAAGTATAATGTGTTTATCAATCAGAAAGTACAGTAAGATTGTATTGAGTAATTTAGGAGGCAGCTAGGCAAAGACCAACAAGTTTGGTTGAAAAGAGCTGGAATTCCAATAAAGTGTTGGTTATGGCACACCCTGTTCCACTATGGACAGCTTCATTCATATTTCTTAATCAAATAAAAGCAGACATTTATGAGGATTGGGTTTCCTGGTGTGTTTACTGCTGAATCTGGCCTGATCTGCTCTGCAGGAGACACAGGTGAGATTAAGTCGGAGATACGTGAGCAGATCAATGCCAAAGTTTCCGAGTGGAGAGAGGAGGGGAAGGCAGAGATAATCCCTGGGGTAAGTATAGCTTCTTTACACTATTCCTGCAAGTCCAGGGGTGTCCAATCTTATCCGCAAAGGGCCGGTGTGGGCGCAGGTTTTCATTCCAACCAAGCAGGAATCACACCTGATTCCACCTGTTTAATCAGTTGATTTTGGCTTTCTATAGACTCAGGTGTGGCTTCTGCTTGGTTGGAAAACCTGCACCCACACTTTCCGGATAAGATTGGACACCCCTGCTCTAGTCTCAGGCTCAGATGCTGCACTTAGGCTGCGTTCACAAAGCAGGCATACGTGGACCAAATCTGATTTATTTATTTGTTGTCAGGTTGTTCACACTGTTTTTTCAATGTGGCCTATTTCTGACCCGCATGCACAAAGGAACGTTGTGTCATGTGCCACATACACGCTTCACAAATCTACCTAACATTTAAACTTGTATCTGTTATAACCTCAGAGTGTTCCTGGTGGTTATTTTAAATTCATACCACAGCACTTTTGAATTCTTGAATCTGATTGGTCAGAAGGTATTGATTCATTTTCTATAACAGTACACCTCTGTTAAAAAAATAATAATTAAGTTCATTTATAAATTAAAAATTAAAACTGTTGACAGGTTACTGTGGTTTAAGAGGAGTAAAACACTTCATTCTGTACTGTTTTAGGAAAATTATCCACTTCAGTGTGGTAACAGTAACTCCACTTTGCATTGGGTCAGTGATTATTGTCCTGTAACAGCACACCCTATCATATCATGTTGTATTCCTCACTTCCTCTTCATTTTTCACCCTCATAGGTCCTCTTTATAGATGAAGTCCACATGTTAGACATCGAGTGTTTCTCTTTCCTAAACCGAGCCTTAGAGAGCGATCTCTCCCCCGTCCTCATCATGGCCACCAACCGAGGCATCACCAGGTGTGTACATGCACACAAACAGACTTCACAAGTGTTGTGTTGCAGGGCTTTTCTTTGGGCTCCTTAGATCATCTCTTCCTCTCCTACAGAATCCGAGGCACCAACTACCAGAGTCCTCATGGCATTCCTATAGACCTGCTGGACCGACTGCTGATCATCGCTACGTCTCCCTACACTGAGAAAGAGACCAGGCAGATCCTCAAGATTCGGTGAGATGTGTGTTTCAGATGCAAATCACCTCTGGGTCAGCAGTAGAGTTGGCGTTAGGGTTGTCGCTATTAGGCCTGTCACAATAACTACTTTTGTTGGACGATATTTTGTCCCAAAAGTTATTGGGTGAGTTAATTACCATGTTCTTTAGTTTACCGGTTCATTCACTGTTCAGCTTAAGCGGGTCAATCACCAAAATTATTGACTATTTATTTAAAACACTAGAACTATTCTTTCTAGATTTTTCTTCTTCAAAAAACATTAATATTCTGCGTGTGATTATCAACAGTATGTTTTAAGTAATTCAGTATACAGTAGTCTACACAATTATTTACAAATAAAAATGTAAACGATTGTGTAAGTATTCGTCCCCGTTACTGTGATACCCCCGAATTAATTATTTTTGGTAAGAGTCACGGTTACAGTGTCAACACGTTAGTGTACAAATGTTGGTTTCCATATCTTTAGCAAATTGATCAGTAGCTGAGTTCATAACCTTGAGTTTATTGCTCTATTTTGCCCCCTAGTGGAATAACAGAGACTAGCTTTTTCAAGTCAGTTACGGTCCACAAGCCGATTTTAATTTAGACTGCGGGTCATATGACACCCCTGCTGAAAAAAAAACAGTGCTGACATTTAGGACTCAGGGCCAAGTTACTGTCGTCTTCATGTAAATATGCAACAAGAATACTATTTAATGTGGTAGCTACAGTTATAGCCCCATATTGTACCACCACAAGCTGCATTGTTACACACCTTAAATTTTAGGGCTCTACTAAAATTACTACTACTAAAACTTAAGAAGGCTCTCAAGTTGCAGATAAAGGAGTGTAGAATGGAGTGAAATCTTTGTGCCGTGTGTTAGTAATTGCGGAACTAAGAGCGCATAACTTTCTAAAAGCGTACGTAATTTTTTTTCCTGCTTGCCTTTTCCTTATTAAATATCTGAATCAGGTGTGAGGAAGAGGATGTGGAGTTGAGTGAGGAAGCTCACACAGTGCTGACGCGTATCGGACAGGAGACGTCGCTCCGCTACGCCATTCAGCTAATCAGCACTGCAGGCCTGGTGTGCCGCAAACGCAGGGTAACAGACATGCACTATATATTTTTATTTTTAATTGTGTAGTGTCTTGCCACATTTACTACCATCTCAGTTTCACTAGAAATCCTGAAAACACGTACTGCAGCTTGGATGTAGTGCAATAGTAAATCCACTCGTGTCCTCCTCAGGGTACCGAGGTCCAGGTGGAGGACATTAAACGTGTGTACTCTCTCTTCCTGGATGAGTCACGCTCCTCACAGTACATGAAGGAGTGCCAGGACTCCTTCCTGTTCAATGAAGCACGTGAGTCCCTTTTCTGATTTTTATTTATTTATTCTATTTTTTTATTTATTCTTTTCAGAACCTGGCGATCATTTAAAATTTAGGACTTTGAGGTCACAGTTTGTTTTCTTCTACATTTATGGCAGTGGTTCTCAAAGTGGGATCCTGGGACCCCCAGGGTCTGTGAAGCATAGCAAGGGGGGGGGTGAGGGGTATATGTATTAGGGATGCACCGAATGTTCGGCAACCGAAATTATTAATTATTAATAAGTGAAAAGGCTTAATGAATTTGACCTAACAATGACGTGTTTGATGACGCGACCAAATAGCCTAGCAACCAGAGTGAGACGCGCGAATGTCACAACCTCGATGAGGGGGCGCGCACAGGCACGAGCTAGGTGCACGAGCTACGTGCTCTTCGGATGTTTACTGTGGACACGTGCGTTTGTTTTGTTTCTGTTCCGGAGTATTCTGTCACATCGCGAAACGTAAGGGTACGGAAGCAGGTAAAGACGTATTTATTTAAAGGCAGACAGACAAATCCAAATCGTAATCCAAAAAACGCAGTCAAGAGAGGCAATGGGTCGGGCGATCGGCAAACAGGCATAAACGGGGCGAAGCAGGAATCAAAGTCACAGTCACAGAAAACAGGGTCAAAACATAAAACAAGAAACATGAACTAGTGCTATGGACTGGGAGCGGAAAAACCAGGGGGGACTAAATGAACTAATCTATAGTTTAAACTAACTAAATCTATCAAGGAACATAACATTAACAACGTATCTAACTATACTATATCTACTATAATACTCCGCGAGGTGTACAGGGACGCGAGCGGTATATATCCCCAATATAATCAGCCGTATAGAACCCAATAGAACCATTTTTGCACTCTTGTCAATGCACTTTTTAATGCACTTTTTAGTTGTAGGCTACAGAGTGTTCCATTCTTTCAGCAGTCAGTTATAGGCCTAACATCGGCTATTCAAGGGGGGCTCAAAGATGACCACATCAATATATTTTTATTTTACTCATTTATTTATTTGAAGTTATATTGTGCCTTGTTGGTAGCCTATGCCTGCTGGAATGAAAAAAAAAATGTTCAGTGTTAAATAAATATTTTGAAATTGTAGTTTTTGTAATTTATTTTTTTCTTTGAAAAGCAAGACAAAATAGTAAAAAGCACATTTTGACTTTAATTTATGTAATGTTGAAAAAAATGGCAAAATAAATGGAAAAAATCAGCCTTCGGCTTTTGGCCAAGTTTTTCATTATATTCGGTTTCGGCTTTGGCCAAGAATTTTCATTTCGGTGCATCCCTAATGTGTATTATTTTCTTTCTTACAGTAATGGAAATCAAACCCACCATTCTCAGAATTATTATATTTACTATTGTGTTCTTATAATTTTTTTGGTCCGTTTGACTGGTCACTTAAAGCGCACCTATTATGGTCTTGAAACGTGCCTAATTTAATTTTAAATTTTAAAATTTTAAAGATCTTATACAATAGATTTACATGCATCCAAGGTCAAAAAACACTTTAATGTGCTCATAATTTAAACTGCAGCATTACCTTTTTTCCCCACTCAGTGTCACAAACGACTCGTTAAATGATTCGTTCTAAAGGATTCATTCTAAACTCCTCCTGTCAGAGGGCATACTCTGCTCTGATTGGCCAGATGTCCCAGTCTGTCGTGATTGGTATATCGCTGTCAGCGAACAGCCTATGAAGACTAGAGGTGGGGCTTTTTGTTACAAACCTACGTAGGTTAGTACAGGAAGTAAGCCTGGAATCACTAATGACTCGTTTCAGCTGTTCAGAATCGGCTCCTTCTTTTGGGGGTCAATAACTCCGTTTGCCGTGTGCTTTGATTTTTGAAGCTTTGCAGAGGTTTTTACATTCACAAACAGCTCTGTAACGCACTACATTAAAGGTAATATTTGAAAAACCATAATAGGTGCACTTTACGTTAAATGGGCTTAATCCTAATCTCAATAACCCAACAAGAAATCTAATAATAATGTGTGCTTGGACTTTGTGTTCTGCTGTTGGAATCTGAGGGGGTCTGTGGGATTTATTTTACAGTTAAAGGTATCTTGTGTAGTTTGTAATAGTCTGAATATCAGGAGGAATGCTAGAATTAAAAAATTTTTTTTTACACAGATGGCTTGTGTCTAAGTTGCACATTCGAGCTGTAAATCAGCTAAACGATGCATTTCATCAGTGATTACAAACAGCTTAATTTGCTGTGAGTCACATGGGGTAGTTGAGGTCTGAGGATGGTGGGAAATAGCAGAAGAATTCATCACTTACATAAAATATACCTTTTATAAACAGCTTTTTATAAATAAAAGTTGTTAATAATGTGAATGGAGAGAAAACCTGATTCAGTAGTTGTTGTCTTTGAACTGAATTGGAAAATGAAATGTAATACTATTAATAATGTAAAACATCACATCTCCCAGCTCTGTGATAATAGAGCTCTGTCCTGAATCTGTGCAAATATATCATATATGTTTTGCTTTCTTTCTACAGAACCAAGTCAGATGGACATGTCTTAATTAAGGAAGGCTTGAGAGTATAGGCTTTTTAATGATGCGTTCCTGTGATGTTTCCTTAACTCTTGTGGCCGGAATGTACTGTGGCCGGCTGTGAAGCGCTTTTCTTCTTTTCACTGAGTTTTTGTTCAAATAACATGTCTGTACTGTTTGGCCTTTTAGTATTGTTTGTGTTCGGATTTACATTTGAGTGTTGTACAAATTGGAGTTGTGCCTCTACTGGTATTACTTTTCCATAAATAAATGTAAAAAAAAAAAAAATTGTTAAACATAAGCAAAAAAAAAAATGCAAAATTAAAGATGGTCTAAAAACAGTCTGTGTCTGGTTTGATCGGTCCATACATTATGCACACTCAGCTGTAATTAACAATAAATGGTTAACTGAATGGGACCTATGCACCATGAACAAACTCCATGAAATCAGCCCTATTGTTGGCAAAAGAAACGTTTCTCTGTTATCAAAGCGCTGGGACCGGATCGTCTACTGTCGAATCGGTCACTCCAGGATGACACAAGTCTTTAATATTAGGAGAAGACTCATCAACATGTACCTTTTGCCAGAATCCATTATCCTTGAAACACATTTTATTAGACTGTACTGGTCTTAACCCGGTGAGAAATGTTTTTTATTCAGTCAACACTCTGGAAGAAATTTTTAGTCAAACCTAATGCAGTTTTAGAGATTTTAAGAAAAATAGGTTTTAAAAACCTTATATAGAGTCCGTTACACATTTCTTGCCATGAAAATAGCCATAAATAATGGTGTTAAAACACAAACAAACACTCCGCTATATTCACAGATGGGGACTTAAGTTGAAGTTTAAAAGTCAATATTTAGGTGGAGAAAGTTACTTGTATTCAGACATGGGTTACACAGACGCTAAAGTCGATTTTCTTGGTTTCCCATTCAGTGCCAGAGACTTTTTTTTTCAGTAGCACTTTAATGTCACCTGCTTGCAGTGTCAGCTTTAAGGTTCCTAGATTTTTCTTGAGCAGAAGCGCCAGAGATGGATTTTTCAATAGCACGTAACTTACCTTGTTTATATACTGTACAAGTACTTGCATTTAAGCCAGAAGAAACTGTAATTATCATATTAATCCTTAATTCTAACTGTAATTATCATAATCACTGGAAATTTGGTTTACGATAATGATATGGTTTCTACCTTCAGTATTCAGCAGCTTCTAAAAAAGAAAACGACCTAGCATATCCTATTATTTTGCATGGAATTTTTTGTATAATGCACCAACAGTTAATTGTTAGCCACTAAATCAAGTTTGTGTGTGTGTATGAGATGTAGGCCATTTTGTTTTATCTATTTTAATTCACTATTTTAATTCACTATTTTGAGTTTCCAAATTAATTAAATGATACCTATGTGTTGGTTAATTTGGTGAGGTTGTATTCTGGGGCAAGTATTGATATGCTAATAACGCTTAGTTATGTCTGAATTACCGATTTAAATATATGTGTGTGTTTGTGTGTGTGTATGTATGTATATTTTGGTATCAACTCCCCACTTCACACACTGAATTTAACTGAGCTCTGAATATGGCCCTTAAAGTTTAACATAACGCGGGGAAGAAGTATATGAACAAAACTGTGTGTGTGTATATATATATATATATATATATATATATATATATATATATATATATATATATATATATATATATATATATAAAACATTGCTTGTTTTTCTTCATTTGTAAGTCGCTTTGGATATAAGCGTCTGCTAAATGAATAAATGTAAATGTATGAATACTGTACATGCGTCCAATTTTGGAATCGTATAATAGTGTTTGTAAAAAGACTTACAGTTGTGCTCATAAATTTACACACCCCTTGCAGAATGAGCAAAATGTTAATAAAAAAAAATCAGGGATCATTTAAAATTGCATTTTCGTTTTGGTTTTATTTAGATCTTTTTAAACAAAATAAGAAATTACACCTGTTCAAATGTTTACATCCCCCTGGTTCTTAATGCAGTGTTGCTTTCTTGATCATCAGTGAATGTTTGCACCTTTTGTAATAGCTGGGTACGAGTCCCTCAGTTGTCCTCGGTGTGAAAAGATGGATCTCAAACATCATATAGTCGCTGTTGGAAAGGGGTCAAATATGCAGAAGATGCTGGAAAAGCAAAGAAAGTGCCGGACTTGGAGGATTTTTCTGAAGAACAGTGGCCAATGTAACTGCTCAGGACAAACAAGGGACTCATGAACAACTCTCACATCATCCAGGTAACGACACACAGTATTAAGATTCAAGGCTTTTGAGCTGGTTCATTTGTGTAAATTCAGTTGTTTGTGTCTTGTGGACTATATGTAAACATCTGTTTTGTGAAATATCTTATTTAGAGTAGTGCTAAATAAAAAAACAAAACTCAATTTTAATGATCACTCATTTAAAAAAAAAAATGTATTAACATTTTGCAGATTCTTCCAGGGGTGTATAAATTTATGAGCACAACTGTACATTTAGACTGCAATATACTTGCAGTACTGCTGATTGTAGCCAGGTGACAGTGTATCCTCATCCTTACGTTCGTAGACTTCTACAATGGACATTTATTATTTTGCGTTGGAAGAAATATTAAAAGATACTATGCAGTATGTTACATAACCTGTGCAGTTTTATATGGCCATCACTGTTCATATAATATTTAATGAACCATCCCCAAGGCCTTATGTTTCCATTTGCCAAATCTTAATTTTTGGCTCAGCACTGTTATTAAGAACAGTAGTCCTCTTCATATCCCAAGTACCACAAAGTCTGACATTTCAGGCCTGTTGGTCAGTAATGACAGAAATATTTCCCTTAAGTCTGTGGATTATGACCTAAATAGGGAATATGTGTTAGCATATGGGTTGCTAAACTCTTTCAGATTATGTGTGGTGCTAAAAACGCAAACCAGAAAACCTTTCCTAGAGACTGATCAAATTAGCACAAAGGATGCAATTCAAGTTACCCCAGCTCAGAGACGGTGTTTAGACAGGTGACAAATTAACGGAAAAACTCAACATAAATTGTGTTAGTAACGTTTTCAGCTGCCACAAGCTGCTGGAACAGCTTCAATGTGTCTTCAATGTGTCTATAAGTCTCTTGGACTGTATTGGAGGGACGAATAATATTCTTCCAAAACATTTTCCCTCACTCTGTGTTTTGCTGATGGTGATTTAGCGTGCTATCTTAACGTTTTGGTCAAAAATGTTCCACAGGTTTCCAATTAGGTTGAGATTAGTTGCCTGTGGAGGGCCAAAGCATATGATTTACATTATTTTCATACCCCTCAAGCCATTTGGTGAGCCTCTGTGCCCTGGGGGTAGAGTATTATGATAGAAATGTTTCATCATCGGATAAAGATGATCAGTCAGAAGAAATACGCCTTGACACTTTGTAACCTTTTTTTTTTTGTCACCTCTTGTATGTAAGTGCATGGACAACAGGCATTTACGCAGGGTTAATGCTGATATTAATTGAAAGTCATGGCATCAGAAACCCTCCTTATATGTAGTATTAATGTAATATTTTATTTGTCATAGGTAGTTTGGCACAGGTGAATTAATTCCAGAATATGAACAGGTTTAAACTCTATACATCAGAAGTTCCTTGTGAATTGTGGAAACATTTACCTAGCTTCCTGAAAACCTCCAATCCCCCCTTCCCGATTGCAGGAAGTGCTAGAAAAATAATTTTGCCATGGGTAAAATTTACGGTAAGCATGCCATTGAATACGTGCCAAAAGGTGTCCGGTGCAGAAGCTTGCATTGTGATTGGCTCTCAGGTAGGTGTTAAAGGAATTAATACAGTTTTCACATGAGCATTAAGAGGAAAGTATCTGACCTCATTAAATTATTCCAAAGAAGCAAAGAACCCCATGAAAATGTAGTTGAATAAACACCCACAGCAGTCTGATTAATTGGAAAACACATTCAATGTCTTTCTACTGAAAATTTTCTGATAGGTTTAGTGATTATGGAGTTAATTTGTTGGTTGGCGCTATATTATTGTTATACCTGTGAGAAGTTAGAGGTTGTGTGCAGCGCTGATGTCACATGGGGACTTTGCTAGAGCAGCTACAATGGTGTTTAATAGGAGAAAGAAAAATTAAATGATCTCAAACATAAGGGATAATGGCCAAGTTTCACTGTTAGCTCGTAAAAAACAAAGGACAAGAGTGTCTTTTCTCACGGTTTTTCCAGCACTGCCGGAAGTCATATTAATGAGAAATCCAACATAGAAGTAGTGGAGTAAGCAAAAACTGGAGTCTAGAATATAGTGCAGCTGTATGACACAGATGAGCTGCGTTAAGAGGAGAGACTTGGCTCGGATAGTAAGTGATGTACAATATAATGAGTGTGATGGTGTTGATAAAGGAAGATGGTATTAGCATGAAGCTTTGTAACCTTACCTGTTTGGACATACAGATGAGAGAGCAGCAGGTAGTCGCATGGCATTGTGGGGAAATCATTAGCCAAAGTGAAAATTGACCAACATCTATCGATCTTCCATACTGCTCATGCAAGCTCCACACGCAGAGTACCCAGAAGAGGCCACCAGGGTACGGTGAGGGATTCGAACCGCCAGCCAAGGAGGTGCAAGGCAAACATACTAAACACTAAGCTGTTGTGCCCCGCAAAAAACCAACACGCTTAAACTAAAAAAAAAGTCAACTACAAATTTCACTTGAAAACAAATCTTGGATGTCATTGAAGGCCACATATTAATTCTAAACATTAATATACAAGTTGTTCAGGATGGATTTTTGACTCACTCTGGAGCCCTGATTCATTCAGGGCTTTCCCCCTGGCTATACAGTCCCCCTGGCCTTAATACTAGCTCATGTAAAGGGCATTGTGACTTTATAGAAATCAGAGAATTGACTCTGTTAGCACTCCGGAAGCCTAAAGATAAGGACTGTAACTCAAACCTGGCCATTAGCATGCCTTGGCGAATGGGAGAGAACTGTAGAGCTTTACTGAATGATGTGTCAATTACTCTCTCGGATGCTTGAACACTGATATCGCCTACTTAGACAACACTGGACTATTTGTTACAACACCTGAGGATAAGATTTCTGTCTGCGTATAATTTTTAGGTCATAGTCATCTTTGAAGGGAAAATCGTTCCACTGGTCCTGGGGAAACTAATCTTTATATTCTTTAAAAAAAAAAATAATAATAAAACTACTTGCTTTTGGAAAACCTTATGAAAGTGGTGCTATTGGAGTGCAAATCATCTTTATACAGACTTCAAAAGGAGAAGGCAGATGAGCGTGAAATTAAGTTGCCCATTCATTCCTAAGCAGGATGATCATTTACTGATGAGTTACACTATCTAAAGCATCGTGTCTTGCTCCACTCATTACTCTTTCTCCATTTCTGCCTCTTTTGTTATACCCTGCCATCCGGATCTTACAAATCTATCTCCTGCTGCCGCTTTCCCAGCATGCTCTGTTCCTCTAACACCATCATGCCTGCTTCAGCTGTGACAAACACATCTGGGGAGACAGAAAGGTACTGATGGAGCATACTGGGATGCAAAGAAGAACAGACTGAATGAAGGTAAGACTTATGTATGTCACACCAGTGGGATGAGGTGGAAAATGAAGATGGAATTAGAAAAATTCTGTTCATGAAGTGCCAATTTTTCTGTCTCAATCCCTCCAATTTGTCTCACGACTATGTTTAGCTGCTCCCAGCCAGGTGCGTACCTATGAAAAAATAAACACACTTTTCGCAATGATAGTTAAAACATTCACACACACACACACACACACACACACACACATGCATAAGCATAAGCACACATGCTTACACACAGGCAGGTGTGTAGCTGCGATAGCCCCCATGGCACCATCAGCAATGTTTATATTTCTCTTGCGCTCAGTCCCTCTCTTGTTTGGCTTTTATATTTAGTACTGCAATATAAATAATGTTCCACAGCAGAGCCATTTCGGAGCTCCACACAGAGCCTGCTTTAAAACCGTCGTATTTGAGCTTCCCTTTTATGAGTGTATGGTAGATTATAGATTACCCTCAGTGTCCATTATTCCAGTGTCATCAAGGTAGTGATGGTAATTCTGACTCTTTTCAAAGAGTTGGATCTTTTGACTCAGGTCAACAATAAGAGCTGAATCATTTGGCTCCCAAATGATTCACTGCTATTCCATCCTCAAACTAGACAAAGTATGCAATATTTTGTTCAGTGATTGTTGTTCTATGGTTGAAATTGTTCCATGAAATCATACTGTACCTTCTAATTGGCAAATTCGCATTACTTTATATCACATTTCATAAAATCTGTTTAAAAAAATTTGTCAAATCAGCCAGACACTAACAATGTGCACTGACATATACATTTAGCATCTCTGCATGTTATTGTGCTTTCTTTGTCTATGCTTTGTTTTCATTTATTCTGATAACTAATACACTTGACTACATCTTCAGCAATCAGTGCAGTGGATCCTTCCTGTCATGCTGCATCACAAACACAACTGAGAGTCAAACACACGCCTCAGCAGTCATGCTAATGAACAGCTCAGGCGCTGAAATGATCTATTGAAGCATTTTCGTTAAATTACACTGCAAGCAAGACAGAATTGCCTGCATATACAAATAAAGGCTCATACATGCGAGTCAGCCCTCAATGTTCACCTAAAAAAGTCACTTCAAAGAGCTGAATCGTTCATGAATGACACTACACTACACCAGGGTCGCCTCCAGTGGCTTTGTACTTACCAGTATGAGGTACTGTATCTGTTAGTACTAACAGTATAGTAATTAGTTCTAATGGTAGAGGCAGAGGGGGGCAGGGTGGCTTAGTGGTAAGCACGTTTGCCTTGCACCTCTGGGGTTGGGCGCTTGAATCCTGCCTCCGTTCATGCTTTGGGAGTTTCCTCCAGGTACTCCGGTTTGGAAATTGGCATTTCCAAATTGTCCATAGTGTTCTCCTGTCAACTCTCTCCAGTCTAAGCATCACCGGAATGGCTCTGCACTGGGTGGAATTCTATCTCTCAGGCAAATCCTTCATGGTATCATGTAGGGGAGGGGTATCTGAATCTCAGCAAATCACTGAAAAAAACTGACTAAAAACTGGGGTTCCCCAGGGGTCAGTGCTGGGTCCACTGCTCTTTTCTATTTATACTATGTCTCCGGGGCCTGTGATTGAATCTCATGGCTTCTCATATCACTGCTATCCTGATGACTCTAAGCTCTATTTGTCCTTCCAGCCTAAGATCCATCCATCTCAGCATGCATCTCTGCCTGCCTGCCTGACAGGATCTTGGACTGCATGAAGAAACGCCACCTTAAGCGCAGCTTGGCAAAAACAGAGCTTCTCCTCATCCCTGCCTGCCCCTCAATCAACCACAACCTCACCGTACAGCTTGGCTCAAGCACACTCGAACTAACCAGGAGAGCCAGAAACCTTGGGTTGACTTTCGATGACCATTTGAACTTTACAGGCCACACAGCTGCTAGTCCAGGATCTTGTTATCTCAAAATTGGATTACTGCAAAGCACTAGTCTCAGGCCTCCCAGCCAGGTACATCAAAACGCTTCAGATGATTCAGAATGCAGCAGCATGCCTTCTTTTCAACCAAACCAAAATGACCCATGTCACACCCTTCTTCCTCTCCCTCTACTGACTTCTTGTAGCTGCCCATATCAAATTCAAAGCCTTGATGCTTATGTACAAGACCTTGTCTGGAACGGCACCCCCCTAATTCAACACTCTCCTTGAGGTTTATATTCCCTTGCACAACCTGCGATCAGTTAACAACTGATGCCTGGTAGTGCTACTCAGTGAGGCACAAGGTCCCTTTCCAGAACTTTCAAACTGACTGTCCAGGTTGTCCCCCACCTTGTGCCCCAAGTTCCCTGGGATAGAATCCAGGCTCCCTCAGATGGATGGATGGATGGATGGTAGTAGCAGAATGAGAATTTAGGGGTGGGCTTTGTTTCATCCATTGTGATTGTACAGGAATCTCATCTAACATGCACTGAACTGAATTCTGACACTGTTTCTACAAAACTACAATTTCTGGTTTATTTAATGTAATGTAATGTAATGTAATGTTAGCTGATACACACATTACAAAGCACAAATATTATAACCAGGAGCAGTTATTGCATATTACAAAATTTTGCATTCTCATTTGACAATTCACCTACCATTTCATGTTTTTGGGAGGTAGGAGAGAAAAAAGGAGAAATCCATGTGGACATGGAGGGAACATGTATTGCATGCTGGGTAGTGTAATGACCAAATGTTAATGAATGTAATTTTAAAACTGATACATAATCACAAATTCAGCCAAAAAGCTGAGCTTGAGTGATGCACTACTGCACTAAAGAATAGGCCTACTATTTAACATAATAGTTTAGTACTATAACGGTAATAGTACATAACGGTAATAGTCACTATGCATCTAAGAGTATGTGGCTTAGTCGTAATGTGTATTGTAGCTTCTCATTCCAAAGTCTTGCATCAGCAGACAGACTGCAATCATCTACTGAACACCATGACATCCTGCGGTATCAATTTGCCAGAGTCTGCTGAAAGGTCAGGGTTCACAGGCCAGCTGCATGACCCCAGTGCATGTTGAAGAATGCATGTCATGTGCAAGATGTCCAAGAGGACAGATTTAAACAGAGGCTGTATCTCATGAGTGAATTGCTTCAATTAATTGAACCACTGGAAATCTTTATTCAGTGTTGTGGTGATTTGAAAGTCACCCTGATTTATGGATCTAGTGACAATACAGAGCATTAAGTAATGTGGCTGTTAACATCTTGCTGTTTACTGCTAGGTAACATTTTTAAGCTAATTTACTTCACTGCTAATCTTAATGACTGAAAATTGAATATGTCTTAACAGTTACCTCTACACACATTTAGACTAGTGTATTTGTACACTACTTTTTTGTCAATTTTGTATGCAGTAGAAAGTCTGACCTTATTGAACAAATGGAAGGCAAAGTTAGCTTTAGGGTTTTGTACCTCAAGTTGTACATCAAACATTAGCTAACATGTATACATCCATTCATTCATTCATCTATTATATTTTTGTCTACAACACTGATTTCAAATATTTAATCATACACCTTTAGATCAAAAGGTTTTTAAGATCATGAGAAACATTTCAGTCGAGTGTCTCCCAACTTTTGACTGGTAGTGTACACGCACACTGCATACCTGCTTCCACTACTCAGTGAATGCAATCAAACAGTGGCATATAGTTTGGGACATAAATTGGAAAAGAAGTAGAAAGCAAACTGCAGGAAAGAAAAGTAGCAAGAAGGCGAAATGAAAAGAAAAAAGGATGGAGAAGAAACAAGATAAACGTTTTGTGCATTTAAACACCATATAAAAACGCTTGGTAATCATAGTCCAAGCCAAACCGGCCTGCACACACAGTAGCTGTGTTCTGTTCCTCAAAGAGAGAACCTGTTTGTCACAGAGAGAGGTTTTGGCTTGACTCTCAAATGAGGCATTTCTCCTCCGGCTGTTATTGTAGCAATATGCCACGTCCAAAAAGAGTTCAAGAAGAAATATTACTGTGGAAAGTAGAAGTGCGATGGCTGGCATCAGCTCTGATCTAGGGGCAGCCATCAAGATGGATGGACATGAACAGGGTGTATAATCACAGGTGCTGAATCAAGTGTAATGACTGGTAGGAATTCTGGAATATGAGAAGTAGTATTAGGTTTCTGTAGGATCCGCTGAATATTGCTAGAAGTCTGTGTGCATCTGTGGTTTGTTGAATGTCTGAAGGCATAAGGAACTGTCAAACAATGAAAGGATTAATATATGGTGCAGGAACAACATTTGCAAGCCCACCTTTGACCCAGAGCTTTACACAGTACTGGACTGATGCCTCGTTGCTGTTTGCATCATACTTGCTTAACTATTTCATTCCTCGAGGACACAGAGAAAACACATTGTCAGGACTAATTGAAACCTCTGCTTCAGCTCAATTTTCAGTGATCCTTAGGAAAAGTTTTGACAATACCCAACCCAGGCTATAACAAAGGATCCATGTACTCTATGTATATTCAAAAACATACATACTGTACATGGCTATACATAAGCATTTATGTACCTGGGTCAGTGACAAATGAGTTTTGGTAATCAAAAAAAAACAGAGAGACTGATTTATGATCTATGCTATATGCTATGCTGTACTAAACCTACAAAATATGAAGGTCCTGCTACATAAAATTCCTTGCTTACAAAGATCTAGAAAAACAACAGATTGCAGCAAATGTTACCTTTTAATACTTAACTCACAGTGATTAATTCATGGCTATAAATAAGACATCATTTTAAAGTGATTATGTTTTGGTCTGTAGAGGCACTTCCTGTTGACTAGTGCCACAGACGCTGAATAGATGAGATACAAGTGGAGAATAAAGGTATACTGTGTTTTCTTAAAACATTGTTTTCATTGTCAACTTTTTATAAACAAGCCATATTGTCACTACAATAATTAGACCAGCGACAGTAAATCTACTGTATGAAATTCTGTGAAAACTCTCCCCCTTCTTGATAAACTGCCTTCAGCTAAATCGTTTATGTAAATAATTTCTATATTTTCTACAAAAGACGCAATGTTTACAAAACTGGGTCACTTAACTATGGCCAGTTTATCTTACGTTGATTAATTTACATTTATGGTTTTTGGCAAACACCCTTATCCAGAGCAATTTACAGTTATCTCGTTTATACAACTGAGCAGTTGAGGATTAAGGGCCTTGCTCAAGATTCCAGAAGTGGCAACTTGGCAGTGGTGCGATTTGAACTCTCAACCTTTCAATCAATGTCTTAACCACTGAGCTACTACTTCCCACAACCCCTTGACTGGATCTGCTGGAATACTTTGCTGAGTGGGTATCGTGACCACTGTTCAGCAGGTGATAACCCCATTTAGTACCATGATGGGTTCTTTGGTTTGACCCTCAGATGAACCATTAGTTCATCTAATTATAGGTAGTCAACAAGAACCATTTAACATTTTGGAGAACCATTTTAAGGTGCACAGAACCCTTTGGAACATTAAAGAACCTAAATATCATTCAGAGAGTTTTTATTGTACAATTACTTCTACTTAGAATTGTTATCCCACTGTTATCCCATGAAGGATCTTTTCTTCTAAGTGTGTAGCTAAGATTGTAGTCTAGTCAATTTCTAGCCAAGAAATGATTCTAGACAAGTGTAGCTTTTTGTCACTAAAGGTCTCTCTGAAATATGATTAAAATATGACTAGTGGAAAGTATGTTTTCAAAGAGTAGGCTCTGAATATCTCAGGTTCTTTCTCAGGTTAAGCAGGACCAAAGGTAGTTGGCTCAAGGAAGAAGTTTCAAAATGTTGAGGACATTAATGTTTTTTTATTATTATTATTTTTTATGTAGAATGTACTGAGAAATATATAACATACTATTTTCTAAGAAGAAAGAGTCTCATTACAATAAAGAATGATTATGAGGTTATGATTTGATATTTTAATCAGAAAATAGATTTGTACAAAGAGAAATGTCTTGTTTAAATCCTACTAAGTACTTTGATATCCCTGTCCAAATATCTTGCAAATATCCTGGGGACATGATACCAAATTTCAACCAAAAGCCTGAATAGTTCAGAAAATTTCTCCTCACCACTTTAAATGTGTGAATGTGTAAATGTGTAAATATGCATAACAAGTGTGTACACTGCTTGTTAGGGATTCTTTGGGAATCCACACAACACTCAATTTGTAACTAACACATCCAGGCTTAAGAATTAATGAAAACCCAAGGTAGTAGTGAATGTAAATGTGAATTTATAATATATATATATATATATATATATATATATATATATATATATATATATATATATATATATATATATACACACACACACACACACACACACACACACACACACACACACAGTATCTCACAAAAGTGAGTACACCCCTTACATTTTTGTAAATATTTGATTAGTATAATCAAATATTTACAAAATCTGAGGGTGTACTCACTTTTGTGAGATACTATATATATATATTCACATTTACATTCACTACTACCTTGGGTTTTCATTAATTCTTAAGCCTGGATGTGTTAGTGATGTGTTATACAATGTGTGTGTATATGTATATTTTAACAATGAGTGTAAAGAAGTTCAATATCCACGGTAAACAAGTTATTAATTTAGGGATTCAAATCTAATATGTATTTCAGAAAACCAATTTCTTATTCTTAATATGTATTATTAATGTTTAGAGTCTTCTAGACTTATCTCATTCAGGTTTCCATGTAACATAGAAGCAGTTGTTTCTTAAAAGGTTTGTTATAAAACACACCACAGATATATTTAGCTGTTTTCTACCAAAAATAGATGGGAGACACACAGTTGGATGCTCAATTATGTCATGGTGAACAGATCTTTAAGATCGGGTCTGATGGCGGGAAGGAAAGCTGAGGCTTTTGTTCACCTCAGCTCAGAGATTAATGACGTGAAAGCTGAACAGGCCAAGCGTGTATAGTATTCACACTGAATTGAGAGTCCTGAAAAGTGCCCTAAAATAGCATTAAGTGCATCACAGGCTGTTTTCAGGTTGTTGAGTGGATATATTTATTCCAATTTTCACCTCGTCTATATCTACGGAGGGGAACTGGAGATGTCCTACAACCAAACGCAGGGGTGTAAAAATTGCAATGCTTATTTTTTTTCTCTGTTGCTGAAATTCTATTTCACTTACCAAGCATTTCTTTAAATCAGTATTTACTGAAGTATACAGATAATTATTATTATTATTTTTTTTTTTTCTGAATACAGGGATTTCGTTTTGGACATTTACATGTATTTTAACCACAACTTACAAGTGAGCCAAAATCTAACGCAGGTATATGCATAGAGCTGTGACATGTGACATTCATTTATATTTAATATCTGCTTTATCCAGGTTAGGCTTGCTATAGAAAAGTTTGTGTTAACATTACTACCCTTTCCAATAACAGTACATGAATAATCATGCACTAATACCGGAGTTCATACTTACTTAAATATGAACTAATGATGAGTTAAGACATGTACTAATCACAAACTAATGAAGAGCTAACCTTAACTACAACATGAGTCTTATTTATTCGTGTGTGAATAACAACCACCTTAAGTACATTAGTACATGTTTGTTAGTTAATGTATTAATTAACATGTAGGGGCAAACTATATCAATCCTGCTTTATAAGAAAGAATGTGAAATAAACGTGCATAATTTCAAATTGTTTATAAACAGCTGTGCACACAAATATGATTGGATGGCACTGGATTACTTTCATAATTTGCATTGATCCTCCTTATCGAATGGAGAAAGATGTATAATAATAAACACCAAACACGAGTAAGTTAATCTCAACCCATTTCGCTTCATTCTCCATCCATTTCTCTTCAAATCTCACTGTAGTATTAGTACATCCTCTGGGTGGCTCGGGCCCCGGGCTCTGCTCCATTAACCACAAGAGTGAACATTTACAGAACATTTATTCATTTAGCAGACGCTATTATCTATTAACATTTAAAACCAATGTTCTATAAGATTATTTTCCGGGGTTTTAGTCTTAGATGTCGCTGTGAATAAATATAAATGATGAAAGTAATCCAGCGCTATCCAATGATGTTTGTGTATGCAGCTGCATATGGCGAATTATATAAACAATTTAAACTGGTCAGAGGTGGGTAGATTAGGCAAACTTTTACTCACGTACAAGAAAAACTACTACTAAAAAAAAGAATTACTCATGTAACAGTAAAAGTAATAATGTTAATATTATGTTATAATAATTAGTTACTTCGGATCTGATTATAACGAAGAGAAAATCCTGAATCTCAGACTACATGGAGAACTGTAAGTCACACATCTCCTTGAAAGTCTGTCTGTTCTGTTTATATGATATGAAACCTGGGTTCAAGAGGAAGCAGCATATCCCAGTCCCGTGATGGGTACAATAATACATAACCTGTCATTTCAATTTTTCTAGTGCATTTAACACCATCCGGCCGACCCTGCTTGCAGAAAAGCTCCGGGACATGCGGGTAGACCACGACATGGTGGCCTGGATCATGGACTATCTCACCAGTAGACCACAGTACCTCTGACTGTAGGACAGCCTGTCAGATGTGGTGATGTGCAACACCGGCGCACCTCAATGAACTGTGCTTTCACCCTTTCTATTTACCATATACACCTCTGTCTTTAGCTACAACTTTGGTACATGCCACCTCCAGAGATTCTCTGATGACTCCTCCATCATGGGCTGCATCAGTGAAGCTAAGGAGGAGGAGTACAGAGGCATAGTGGAGAGCTTTGTCAAATGGTCTGAAGATAACCACCTTCAGCTCAACATCGACAAGATCAAAGAACTGATAGTGGACTTCCACCGAAACAGAAAGCTCCCAACACCTATTACCATCCAGGGGGAGAAAACAGAGATGGTTGACTTGTTGGTGTTGAAGTTGATGAAGAAGTCCAGCTATGTTGTTGGTCACAAACTGGACAATCTGGAGACAGTGGTGGAGAAGAGAATAAGAAACAAAATCAGGTCCATTTTGGGAAACCCCTCTCATCCACTGTATGCTGAGTTGCGGCAGATGGAGAGCACCTTCAGACACAGGCTCATCCCCCCCAGGTGCAAGAAGGAACGCCATCAGACTGTACAACACCTAGCCACCCCCTCCCTTGACCTTACTTTTGACTTTTGACTACACTACAAATACGCTACTACACTGTTTTCATATGGGTACCATACTGTACTTTTTGCACTGCTCACATATCACATCACTGCTTCAAAGCTTTTGTTATATGTCTACACTGATCATACCGTACAGCTGCAATATGTATATAGTATTGTACATACACACACACACACACACACACACACACATATATATATATATATATATATATATATATATGTGTGTGTGTGTGTGTGTGTATATATATATGTGTGTATATATGTATATGTGTATATATATATATATATATATATATGTGTATGTATATATATATATATATATATATATATATATATGTCTATACATATATATATATATATATATATATATATATACTCTTTATCTATCCCTGTATTGTTCTCCTTATTATCTCTTCTATCTCTTCTTTCTTTTCTTTTTTTTCTTAGCTGCTGCTGTGACACCCTAATTTCGCCATCTGGGGATTAATAAAGTATTATCTTATTTTATTTTCAACACAAAATCCCACACACGCACCGAAAGCAACTATTTCCTCAACAGTTGACTGTCTTTATTTTCACAACACAAACTTGTCAGCATCTGCATTTAAACAAGAGAACAGAGAACAAAAGAACACACTAAGGAAAATAATAGAACAGAAAGTGCGTGCTTGTGTGTGTTAATATGTTTGTGTGTGTGTGTGTGTGTATGTGTGCGTGTGTGTGTCCTGCCTCACTCCTGTATTCCCCACCTCTTCGGCCATTATCATCCAGGACTGAGCCATTAAAAAAGTGAACGGTTGTTGCATCCGCATTCAGACCACTGCAGCGTATCGCGAGCCTTGCAACCTCATTATACGTGATATAAACTAATTATTAAAACTACATATATTCATTAATATTTAACAGTAATGTAGGAATGTAGTGAAGTAAAACTACATTTCTGTGATTACATTTACAGCATTTTGGCAGACACCCTTATCCAGAGCAACTTACATTTATCTCATTTACACAACTGAGCAGTTGAGTGTTAAGGGCCTTGCCCAAGGGCCCAACAGTGGTAGCTTGGCAGTGCTGGGGCTTGAACTCCTGACCTTCTGATCAGTAGTCCAAAGCCTTTAACTATTGAGCCACCTCTGCGATTAAAAATTAGCTTGAGTATGAGTATAAGTATGGCCAGTTAAACCTACTCTTAAAAGTACATTGTTTTCAAAAAGTTACTCAAGTAAATGTAAAGATGTAGCACATTACTACCCACGTGTGACAAGTATGCATGTTTAATTCATATTCTTTCTTAAAGAGCATGTTTGGTTTTGTTTTCCCCTACGTGTTAATTAATACATTTACTAACAAACATGTACTAACATGTACTTCAGGTGGTTATTATTCACACATGAATAATACAAAAGGCACGTTGTTGTTAAAGTTAGCTCTTCATTAATTCTTGATTACTACATGCCTTAGCTCATCATTCATATTTAAGTACGTTACATTACATTTCTGGCATTTGGCAGACGCCCTTATCCAGAGCGACTTACATTTATCTCATTTATAACACTGAGCAATTGAGGGTTAAGGGCCTTGCCCAAGGGCCCAACATTGGTAGCTAGGCAGTGCTGGGGCTTGAACTCCTGACCTTCTGACCACTGAGCCACCACTGAGCTAAGTAAGTATTAATTCAGGTATTAATGCATGAATATTTATGTACTGTTATTGTAAAGTGTTACCAAAGATACTGTATGAACGTTCCTGTAACAGCACACCCTGAAGTGTTTTACTTGTCTTATACCACAGCAGTTTTCCAATGCTGACATGTTTATTATTTATTAAATAACAGTACATGCTTACATACTATTACAGTACATACTTTCAATCCTTTCATAGTTATGTTTAACGTTGTGGGATGTCTGTGAAACAAGTTCTGGTTATCACTTAAATTATAACCGCTAAAAAGAGTCGTAAAAGAGCAGCCACTCTTTTTTTTCTTTCTATTGAAGTTAATAAGACTTAAGAATCCAGCGTGTCATGTTACAGAGAAGCCAGAAAGAGCAAAGTCATCTGTCCTGAAGACTGTGTATGAAAACTAATGTTAGAGCTTTAGCCCTGACTGTTACAGACTGGAGACACCTTCCATCAATGCTAAATAAATGTCTACTCACAGACAACTTCAATGATTACACTTTTTTTTATTTATAGAAGTGTATGTGCAGCATCAACCATAAGGCCCTGTGTAAGATGTTATAGAAATGATGGACATGTATGATTTTGAACAAACAGAATAACATAAACCCATAGTTTGCTTTGCAGGTGGAATTACTTTGCCTGTGGTCTTCTATAATTGCTATAAATTGTATGTTTTTGAAGCCTTGTGAGGGAGTTGAATGATACGCAACTATTTAAGGTGCCTTTAAGGTGACTCTCAGTCAACTGGGCGGATCTAGACTTCACACAGATGAATGTTTTTGTACAAAGTATAATTGTTAATCAACAGAGAGATTTTCACTTTGAGAAGCCTGTGGGAGCCTTGATCACGTGTGCCTGCTCATTTATGTGTTTACCTGACAGAAGGAGCTAGTTCCGTAGTCACACTGTTTATTTCATTTATTTTACATGTGAGTATTAAAACATACAGAATGTCTTTAGCACCAATGTGTTTCTGACTAATGTTTAAGGTACGTTCTTGGCACCGCTTGTGTGACTTACTATTTTAAGCAACTTCTAAACAAAACAAATTTAAAAGCATCTTTAATATTTTTTGTATAACAGGTCGTCTAATTTATATACAAAAGCGTTGTGTGGGGTTTAATTGGATGGGAGCTCTGGCAACTTTGGCTTGTGTGAATGGCAAGAGGAGATCTGGGTCTATAATTTAATGGGATGTAACCAAATATGAATAGATTTTTCCGATCGAACAGATAACGTGCTGTAACAGATAATACAGATTCAAATATGAGGACGCAAAAAACTATTTGAGTTGCTGTGTGATGTATTTAGAGTTCATTCATCCCTCCTCAGTAACCGCCTGTCAGGGTTGTGGTTATTAAAATTGGACTACTAGTTTGCTTATGTTTTCGGAAATAGAACCAAATAAATCTGTGAGAAAATATCATCAGCAGGTACAAGGCACGGTGGCTTAGTGGTTCGCATGACTGCCTCGCACCTCCGGGATTGTGGGTTCAAATCCCGCTGCCGGCCTTTGTGCGTGGAGTTTGTATGTTCTCCCCTTTTCTCCGGGTACTCTGGTTTCCACCCTCAGTCCAAAGAGAAGCATTGGCTAATTGGCATTTCTAAAATTGTCCATAGTGTGTAAATGGGTGTGTGTGATGGGTTGGTACCCCATCCAGGGTGTCCCACACCTTCTGCTTTGAGCTCCCTGGATAGTCTCCAGGCTAACCATTACCCTGTGTAAGATAAGCGGTACAGAAATTGGATGGATGGATGGAAATTATATGACTACAATTTATCATTGTACATGTTAATTAATAAAGCTGTGCCTGCCACTTGAGTGAGATGTGCTGTGGTATCTCACAGCATGCACACCCCCGGCATGAACAATTACTGCATCCAAAACCAATATGGCCAGGTGATAGGTGGACTCGCTGTATGACCAGCCGTATCTACTGAGCATGCCCTGAAAAAATTATTAATGGGATGGAAAATATATGGATTTATTATTATTATTATTATTATTATTATTATTATTATTATTTATATATCTAAATAAATATTACTATTAATTACTATTTATTAACTATATTATTTATTAACTATTTATTAGTATTGTCATTATTATTATTTCATTTCTATTAATTATTATACATCACAATTGTACCACTCTGTTTAATGTCTGTAATGTGTGTGTGTGTGTGTGTGTGTGTGTGTTGTAAACTTTGTTGACTGGATCGTGATGTGACCAAACCCCACGAAAGGTTCCTAATACATGTCACTGTATATGGCAAATAAAAGCTTCTTTGGGTTTAAATCAGAATGCAGATACAGATACAGACAGTGTCATCGTGTTACATGACTAAAAAAATGGAACTTATATCATGAAGGTAATAATGATGATGAAATACAGTTCCACACTGCTTTATAGAAAATGCTTCCATTTTGAAAGTCAAGGCAATTGTTTACTGTTCTTTTCATACGGTACAGCTGTGATTCTTTGTCAGAATTGAATTTGAATATTGAAAATCTGGGCACAGATTTGTAGTTAAATAAACTAGCCCTTTACGGAAACAGATTGATCAAAATCTCAACTGAATCACATTTGCATGATATGAATGCTGAGAACTCCATAAAATAATATGTAAATTAAAAGGAAACCGTTCCTACATTTTTGGCAACAGCGTAAGAACTGAGACAAACACGGCAGTGCTGTCTCACCTAAACCCAGGTTAAACCTTGTGATATTTCTCTCTTTCGTTTTGGGTTTTTGTAATTTACATATGGAACACATCTGAATTTCTTCTATGGATGTTCCTCCTACATGCCTTCTAAATGCCAAAAGATTTTGATGTATAGTAGGTCAGCTATGTTTCTGCCTCATTCCTGGAGTAGCATGTAAGCCACAGGTGAGTATCCTGTCCCAGGTTGATTGATGCATGACTGATGTCACACTTACCTCCTGAGTGGGGGGTGAAAAAAACGCCGAGTAGAGGGCCTTGTGATTTTGTGGGTGGAACACGACAGGTGTCAACATCTAAAGACGCAAGTAGTCGAAAGAATGCTGTCTTTCTAAGTAACACTGAGTGCACATTTAATGGACCAGACCTGTATTCTTACAAATTTTGAGTGTGTCCTGACTTTTCATTACTTCCAAAGCCATTGTTTTGACTTCATTGGCCACAACAATTATACAATTTGGCAAAGTGGTTTTGGGGAAATGCTTTTGAACATACGTTGTGTGATTAGCTGGGTCTACTTCCTGACATCTAATTCTATACTTTTAAGAGCAACTAAAATTAGGCGCTTTAGATGGCGATCGGACATACAGTCTGGACTTGTATAACAAGGCTCATGCTGAAAAGACAGCATGAAAGATAACCATCCGGCAGTAATAGGTGTAGATGAAAAATAATATCACCCTGAAAAAACATAGAGTAGTATTTTCCCTAAAGGTTAGTGTATTTAAGGTTGGACGTACACCCAAAATTACCTGCTATGTTGTTTTTTTTTTCTTTCATTGGACTGTTTTGAGGAAAGCGTATGTGGAATTTCCAGCTGACTTTAGGGGAACCATGTCTTCCTGACTACACCCTGGTATTTCCTGTCGATCCGTGCTTAGGCGTGTTGACTTTGAAAATATTCCCCTTTCACCTTTTCGTGCCCCCATATGGCTAATTTGTTTTTAAAACTAAATCTGGATGTCATCTGAAGAGATTCAGGTTTAATATGGAGTTAACAATTGACTTAGTTTATTTAAATGTACACACTGTATGTGCCAGGTTCAGAGTGGTTTTTTTTTTATGATGTGGTCAATTTAACATACAAATACAACCTCAATTCCAAAATAGTTGGGACGATATGTAAAATGTAAATGAAAACAGAATGCAGTGACTTGCAAATCTCATAAACCCATATGTTATTCACAATAGAACATTGTGAATTGAATAAATGTACCATTTTAAGAAAAACAATAAGGTCATTTTGAACTTGGTGGCCGTAACACGTCTCAAAAAATTTGGGACAGGGACAAGAAAAGACTGGAAAAGAGTGTTGTGACCAAAAATGAGCTTTCCTGATGCAATATTGTTTTGAGTGCTAAGCTTCCTGTGTGACCTTTGAGGAGGAAAGGCCTCGTGATCAATAAGTTTGACTGGTCCCAAGCTTACTAAACATCTTCCGGCACTAAAAGCCATATGTTTGCTGCTTTTTAAGCTGTCAGTATGCAATCATGAGATGGGTTTTTTTTTGTTGAGGTCTGTCTGCTGATCTTGTGTATCCAACATGGAGGGAAACCAAAATCTACAGCCCTTTGGTAGTAGGTGGCAGCAGTGATATTGAATGGGAGGGATTGAGCATCAGAACCTTGGTGTTACTATTCTTAAACAATAAGGTCTGAGCCGTATAGCACACCATCTCATAGACACTATTACTCATAGACACAGGAACACACATACACACATTTGCTGAAATACAGATAGGCAACAGAGTTTTTGCTTCCTTTTTTTTTTAAGTCATGTGTTTTAAGTTTGTAATGAAGTCATGCCATGCCACAAAGCACAAAATGGTTCTGTTATTTTATTTTATTTTATTTTATTTACTTTTTCTTGAAACAGAGATTTGGCTTTGGCCTTCTAGCCCATTTATAACAGCCAGCCCTGGTTTGCAGGTTATGAAGTAATTCTGTACTCAACCGTGACAGGTTCATTTTGCTTTTGCGTGCAGTTTAGAGTGAACGTATTCCACCTTGGGCAAATATTGTTTTTCACATGTGATAGATGAATGTGTGAGAAGAGCTAGTGTGTGCATTTTGTTGCTCTGCTTGCATGTGTTCCTATATTTCTTCATACACAGCCACTTTCTGTCTTTTTGTGTAAGAATTTAGTGTGTGTGTGTGTGTGTGTGTGTGTGTGTGTGCGTGTGTGTGTGTGTGTGTGTGTGTGTGTGTTGGCAGCTAAATGTTTCCCTTCTAAGAACAGAAACCTACTGGGCAACTGAGGAGCAGAACAAATTTCTCCACAATGTAGGATTTCATTCAGGTCCCCCAACTTCCGGATTGACTCTTTCATTGCCTGATGAAAATTCAGTCCCTCTCCACCTCTCTGTTTGGAGGCATGAAGAAGAGGAACGCTTCTGTTCTGACCCTGTGAAAGTCTCCATTCTTCCTTCTCAGGTATTTGCAGTATGCACTTTTCACATTAGGGTCCATTCATGCATGCACCCTTTCTATCAAGTCCCCTAGATCGGATGTTCTGCCCAAGATTATTGACTTGATTTTTCTTTATAAATATGGCTCAGTTTGTGTCATTTAGTCTTCTCCTCATTCCAAATTTGGAATGTGCATTTCAATAAGGACTAAATGATCTGTGCACAGCTTTATTTACATCCTGGATTTCAACAAGATGAGAAAAAAAAAAAAAACAGACAACCCTTCATGGTTTGATTAAATAAGTTTATTTTCATGACTTACATATATGTTTACATCTCATATCACTCCTGCTGGAGCATCACAGTTACTATATAGTAATAATAGTGTTTCATTGGACTTTTTTTTTTGTTCTCCTCAACCACGCTTGCGCTTAAAAATAAAATTCCCTTTAAGTTTCTGCTCGACATCAGAAACAGGTTTCTTTTTACATGACTCTTGTATGACAAGAAAGAACACATTCTCGATACACACCATCAACTCCATGACTCTTTGATTAAAGTGATCTTGTAAAAAAAAAAACATAAAACAGATATTGTATGTCGTTGATGGTGATTATATTTTGGCATCGTCATTCTCAAGCCTGTAGATCATCTAATAAACAAAAACAAAATTAAACATGAATAAACATGTAGCTTGAATATGTAATGTGACTAAATAGGTACAGTCTCTATAGCACATAATGACAGTGTACAACTATTGGATTGGTGGGAGGAAATAACCCTGAACACACCCAAATGTGCAAAACGCATAAATAAAAAGTGACATTTGATTGGTCTAGGAGGACTTGGGTGTACTGTAAATTCATGCTGTGCTGTTGTTTGGTATGTGTGCATAAGCTGGTGTGCGTGTGCGTGCGTGCGTGTGTGTGTGTGTGTGTGTGCATGAGTATGAATGAGCACAGTTCCTTGAGATGATGAACTATCCAGGCTTTTTCACTAATAACGACAAAATGGAGAGTAAAAATCACAATCTCCAGAAGCTTCTTGTCCATTTGTAGAGATTTCTTAAAAATGCTAATACATAAAATGAAAAATAAATACCTTGCATCAAAGCTAGTTTACAATATATTAAAATCACTGCATAATTGTCTATTTTTTTATAGCAATATCATATATAAAACTAACATTTGTAAAAAGAACAGGGAAAAAAAGACATCCTTTAAAAGAAGAATACAAAAAGCTTAATTAAAATGAATTTGCATGTGTAAACACATTGGATCGGATAGAATCACATTCAGATAGCTTTTCACCTGGCATGATGAAAGCTCAGAGAAATAAACATGGTGTCCTGCAGTCCCAGTGATGAGTCAGACCTTCATAATACAGCGTTTTTGTTTTTTTGTTGTTGTTGTTGTTTGTGTGTTGTTTTTTTGTTGTTGTTTTTTGTCTCTTCCGGAATAAATGACACTTCAATATATATGCAAGGTGCTTTTTTCAATGTGAAAAAAGGCTGAACCTCTCCTCTTTTTTATTTTTATTTTTTGAGAGGACGTCTACACTATACAACAGCTTCAAAGGCCGATCATTTCCATTTGGTGAAAGGTTTCTTGTGAGTCATATGCGCTAAAATTAAAACACCTAATGATTAAAACGGCAACTGAACTCGGCGTGAAAATATAGAAATCATTGCTTCTTATCAAAGCTTTTCCTTTCTGGAAAGGTTAAGTGGATTTTAGGAAATTGCATATTTTACAACAAACTGTATTTACAAATCGTTTGAGAAACAGCAATAATATATAATTTCACAATAAAAACGGTAAACTCTTTGTAGGTTTTCATTCTTTTTTTTCCCCTTACCTAGGACGTCTTTAAAAGCAAAGTGCTTTTCCTAATTTATACAAATACTTAATTAGTCATGTCTACTTGGTAGCGTTTCAAACATTTAAAAAAATGTCCACTATCTATGAAACGTATATTTTAGCAACAAGTGTCACCCTGTTAAAAAACTAAATCCCAAACTTTGACCTGTTCGTAATAGTTTTGTTAAGGTCTCTCGTAATATGGCCATAACGACATGAAGTGGTTAACACCTTCTTTTTTCTAATCATAAATAACCCAAAGGTAATATATTCGCTTTAAATAAAACCCCCAACAAATTCAACCTAACCTTTTTTTTCTTGGATGGGTTTCAGTAGCTGTTTGACAAAGTTAGACGTATCACTATTCGAGCTATCTCGTGCTCACATTCAGAAAGGTATATCTTCTGAAGGAATATTGGAACCCAGCATACAAAGACGACTATTCTCACACACCGGTGCTTGTTAAATCTTATCCTCTGCTTCTTTTTCCATGGAGTGAGCTGGCACCTTGTAAAGAATCCTTCAAAGAAAATCATTATCACAAGCCACTAAAGACTTTTCCCACTTGTTATTGTTCCCTTTTTTAAAATCCTTGGCATGTTATTTGAGGTGTGGATGGTAGGAAGTCTGACAAAAATAAGCAGATTTGCAAAGTTCTGATGGATAGTTCATATTTACACTCCAGTGATTCTCTACATTTAACGGCATTTCATTTTTTTTTTTAAACCCAGCAACCTCTGTGAAACACCATGGGTTTCCTATATATGAACATATGAAAATGATAGCGCAAATATATCATAGGTGAGTATGTAGTCTGATTGCATCATTTGACTGGCATGGCATTAAAATAGTAAGTGCTAAGACAAAGAAAGATGTAAGGAAAAAGAACAGACATAAAGAAGATGACCAGAGACCAGACTTCTGTCCATGCCAACGTTATTAAGGCAGGATAAACCATACAGCCGTTTCCACTAGATGACAATGATTCCTTCATTTCCGTATTTACACAACCAATCAGTGAGCTCCGTTTGGCTGTAGGCGTGGTCAGTTGTGGGAATGTGATGCTATGGCACTTGGTGCAGATTGACAGGCAGCGTGACAGGACAGAGTGCGTGTTCATGTTCAGTAGTATGGCACTAAGGGGATTATTAAGCCCCTCTTTCAACCCTCCCGAAATCCCTACTGGCCTTTACATGTTGATTTGAGAGCTGCCCACCAGCTGCAGGATGGCTGACTTGCCAGCATTGCTTCACTTGCTTGGTGGGACGTGATCGTGTCTATGCAGCAAAGCAAGTTCAGCTTCCACCCAACAGACATGAAGAGCATGGCAAGAGTGAAGATGATGACCGACGACGGTGATGATGGTGATGTGCAGCATATGTTTCGAGCGGGTTAGCTACTTTTTTTTCTCCCCTCTCTCTCCACCTCCCTTCTGTTCATCTCGCCCACTCCTCGGCTCGCTCTCAATCCTCCCACTCCAGACCTTCTATCACTTGGTGACCTATGAAATAGAGAAAGAGTGAGTGAGTGAGTGAGTGAGTGAGTGAGTGGCTTCCCAACAGGATGTTCTCATGCAATTATCACTTCGAAGCCACCGTGCCATCTGTCTTCTGTTGCTTATGGGTCACGCTGACAAAACAGCACCCAAAACTCCTTTTCAAGCCATACACTCACTGATCTTCTAATATTATACTTTTACTAGTATTGCCATTATTAGAAGAACACACAAGTGCTCTGTTTTCTTTTTCCCTATCCACAATGTTTAATAAGTCAAGCTTTTTTTTTAGGAGCTTTTATCTCATTATGCTTGTAACAATGTACATTTTCAGCTTCAATAAACTGGCTGGAACTAGACACGAGTTACAGCTTTGGGCCAAGAGCTCTATTGTTTTCAGTATAATATCCCCCAAGTGAATACACACCAACAGACACTATTTTAATGAAATTACTGGTTCAGCCAAATTTGCTTTAACATTGGATTATGGGATTTAAAGCAATAATGCACTCGTGTGTTCAATTTCCCTTAATTGCATTAAATTACAAAGACTATTGTCTCTGGAATTCATTTCATTCCCTCTTTGTCAACACTGAAAGGGTGAAAATTCACTTATATATGCACCTGAAAAGTACAGCGTCTCTTAGGTGACTCTTTTGTGGAATGTCATAATTTCAGGTGAGGTGTTGCAGTGACAGCGACTCCAGTATGTCTTCATGCGTCGCTCAATGAGTGACGTAAAGTGTAATTTTATCAAACATCTCCATGCTTAGGTCTCGTTAATCACTTATCGATCATTTAAAATGAGTCAGGCGCCGATTTCTTTGACTCACTCTTGTTAAAATTTAGTAGTCGCCATGAGTTAAGTTTTTTTGTGATCACGAAACAGACCTCAGGAAACCTGGGCTTAATATATTCATTTGTGGCCACACCTTAATAAATAAAAAAAATAATAACCACCATATCACTGCAGCAGCTCTACAGATATGCAGCACAGTTATGCATACTTTTCAGTATTATGACTATGCTTATAAGGAATTTAATGGTTTGAATTATGTTGTGAGGACATTTCTTAACTTAAAAGTGATGCCTCATAGAAGGTTATGTCGATCAGTTTCCCAATTTGTGCTCTGTAAAATACTTGTCCATCTGCTAGTTCAGTTGTACTGAATAGAACTCAAAAGCATTGCCCTTACACCACAGCATATAAGATAACCTCAGTTAAGGGCTCTCCTGAGAGACTAAGTGTCCTGAGACTTGCTGTCTTGCCCTGGATCAGGTCACAAGAGAGATATTTAATTGGATCTGGGTTTATCTGATCTCTGTCTAGGTTTGCACCAGTAAAAGGCTAATAATTTCAGCACTGCCATTTCAGCAAATAGCTTCAGCAAATGGCACAGCTTTCCACTTGTCTTTGACTTTCCCTTTAAAATGCCATTCTTGCTTCTCGTTGCATCATCTGCAAGAGTTAATGTAAAGGTTGCCAATGGATATCTGGTGATCTCTACACAAAGCACCTTAATACTATGCAAATCATTAATGAGAAGAAAAAAAAATGACAATTTGAGCCACCAATGCAGAGAAATACCATAATTCAATTGTTTATCGTAGTAATGGCATCTTGTTAGTCAAACATCAATTGGAAATAACGGCTAGATTTTCTGTTTGTGGAAGGTTGTGTTGATCTTCATGGTTGAGTCTGTATCGATATTATTACCATGTTTATTCTAATTAGCGAATGAGTTTAACCTCTCAATCAGCATGGCTTTTAATCGACTTTTAATTAGTTATGTGTCCAGATGGGAAGTATGAATATTGTGATATGCTGTAAACTTGGCTGGAAGTGAGGAGATCATGGGGTCAGGCCCTGCTGCTGGTTTCAGCAAAGCAAAGGCTCGCATCTATATGCATGCATATCTGAAAATCACATGCCATTTATTCATTAAGAAAATGTGCGTCATTCCAGCCAACAGGAATCTGGACAAACACAAGAGTTGGTCGTGTGCATACCATCGCATTGCCTTTCCTCAACACGATAACCTTCCAAAGCGGCGTCACAACAACATTAAAAACAGAAAGCCACCTCTGTAACTCTCTCCAGGCGCTGATTTTGTTATTTTTAGTTGGGTACACCCAAACACCCATTGTAAAGGTCTATAACTCTGGAAAGCTTGACGTGGCTTGTTCCCTGCCTGCAATATGTTTTGTTTTCTTCCTCAACCCCCCCCCTTTTTTTTTTTCTTTTTAGGCAAGCGGGGTTCAGGCAATTACACGCGCTGGCACGAGCGAAGTGTGAGTGTGTAAGGCTGATAAGAGGAGGAGGAAGGGCAGGAATGTGCTCATGAAAGGGTGCTAGATATCAGCTTGGCCCGTGTATTACACATAATAGATGTGAGAACTGAGATCAATCTCATTATGCTTCAACTGTATTCAATTCTATTCTATTCCTTCATTGCAGCAAACATACAGAGAGTCTTTATTATTCTCTTCTCAGTAAAGTTTTAAAATCAAATAACGGTCTCTCGGCTTAAATGCCAACGAAATGACACACTGCCTTAGAAAATGACTCTGAAAGCTTTTAGAAACAAATTAAGTGACTCAGTGAAGTGCAATTTGACTTTGTCTTACCTTTACTGCAGACAGCGATCGGGAGAGCTGCTTCGTCCTTGAGAAACAAAAGATAGAAGATATGAGGAGATATGACAGATAACCATTACACACAATTTCTTTTCGTCTATTTTCTCCCCAATTTGGCTTGGTCAATTCCCACCCACTAGCTAATCCTACCCGATCACATGACAGCTACCACCTGGAAGAGTGGGGCAAACACTTGCTTCCTCTGTGACATGAATCCAACCTCCTCATGTTGCATTACAGGGAAGCATAACACACTCCGAGGATCCACCCTCTCATCCGCTATCGTCACTCTGATTGACAATGGAGAGAGAGAGAGAGTATGCCCTCCATCCTAGTCAGAGTGCAATTTTAAGTGCTCTCTAGACTACTGGCCACAGATAGATGTGGCATCATCAATGTTTGAAGTTCTGATGATAAAGCAAGCTGTTCTTTCAACCCATCCACCACACGTTTAAAAGTTACTACTACTACAGCTTCAACAGAATTCATTCGTATCTCAGACAAACTCCTGATATTTCTTTATTTTTATAAGAGACATGTTTTGTTTAAAATTAATGTGATAACGACTCACATTTGTTCTATCTGCTGTATCTCGTAGGTAAGTTATGCCCATATACTGTACATGCTGTGCCCTTGAGCCCTTCAGTGCACTTAATGATGCCACGGCAGCAAAACTGATTGGACGGATGAACCTCACACATATATTTGTGTGTGTGTGTGTGTGTGTGTGTGCGCGTCTACGTGACTGTGAGTGCATCTGTGAGCAATCTGTGTCTTACTTTGTTCTATAAATGGCTTCCTTTCAGCCAAAAAAAGACTAAAACCAAGAAATAATAAGTCACAGGGTAGGAGGCACAGAAATAGATGCCGTCGTTCGGGTGAATGCTGTTCATTCTTCTACTTGGCCTTTTATATATATATGTATATATAGAGATTGGGGGTCACCAAGGACAGCAGACTGAACTGTTTTAAGTCCTATAAGAGATATTTGTGAATCATAGACTACAGTCTTGACCAAGCACAGTTGTTTTTATGAGTCCTATTAGTAAACTGATTCTGATCTGCCATATACTGTATTTTTCATTCGTAAAGTGTTTTCCTGGGAGGGGATTATGAAAGGTCATGGCATTTTTATTTATTTATTTTTTTTTTGCAAAACAGCATGTTCTTGTTGTCCTGTTTATTCTCCCTGATATAAAAGTACTGTACAGGGACATTTTAGTCACAATAGAAACATGCCCTTAAAAGTACAATAGTGGTACCCTTTATTCCCCAAATCCTTTGACTGAAAGCTTTTAGTTTGGTTAGGTTCTCTGTTTAATGTCTTACAAAAGAAGTGATTATTTTTAAACGCCCCTGTCGACGAACAGCTTAAGAACGCTTATCTTTGAACGCCAGTGCTACTGTATTAGAGTTCCTCAGAACATGCATAATTCTCAGGAAGTGTGCCCTGCTCTACACTGTACATCGAGTACTATCTGTTCCTGAATGTCACAAAGGTTAATGCGGTTAATACACAGGATGCAATGCAGTCGAGCCACTAACCCACACTGCACAATGATGTGGTAATACACAGACCGCAGGAGGAGTGTTACGGAAGGTGCTGTGGGAGTCGTTAACTTCTAATGGTCACATCTTGCAGCTGTACAAGGTTTATAATCTATATTAAGGGAATATCAATATCAAGGTATTTATATAGTATGAACATCCACTTAATATGTAAGGGCAAAATATATTGATTGAGCTAATAAAATATATGAAAAGCTGATGTAACTGTATACAGTAACTTGGAATTTATCATATATAACGCCTGCGCGAGACACTACTCAATACTGAGTTGTCACTACAAATTAGCTGGAGTACTGATTTTGCCTGATTAGTTACATTGGTTTAAGCCCAAGTAAAAACGAATCCCAGCATGGGAAAGTTATGAGTCCTGGCCTTCAGGGAGTCCATAGACGGCCACAGACGGTAAGAATGCCACCCCGCCTAAAAATGTCTCCAACCAGACTGGAAGGAAATCATTTCTAAACGGAAGCAAAAACAGGAAGCTTGCTTGATAATAGAAAGTATCTGAATGTTGTACTGAGGGTTCTGAATTTCTGTTTGTCTTTGCCTTTTAAGGCACTAGGATGCTTCCAGGTTTTTAAGGATGTGTTTTTGCAATGCGCCATTTTTATTCGACTGTAAACATCACAAGCTGTAGCTTTCAATGTATGATCTAAGTGAACAAGCAGTGGATTGTGATATTGTGTACTGTAAGAATAGCTTTAGTCAGCACTGCATTTTCGCTGACTTACAGCTCTTTCTCCACGATTCTTGTTTTACTAGACATAATGAAATTCCCAGTGCATGAGCCTGAGATCAGACGTGTGATTTTCTGACCGGTGGAAGCTGATTACTGGTAATATGCCTTAAACTGACATTTGTCCTTGTTAACATACCGACTTCTAAAACTATAGCGCAGCATAGGTTATTATTCTGGGATTTCTGCAGTCTGTCATCTGTGCTGCAGAAAGCTCTTTGTTTAGATAGAGGCAGATTTTAATCTCATCCTCATCCCGTTTTCCCACTCGTTCATCCTCTTGGATTAGCTCCTCCACCTGAGGCCATTCACCAGTGTACAAGCACTGCCAAGATCACCATAATCGCCATAGCAACAGCCATTTTTCTAGACTCCCATTATGTGATGATAATGAAAAATTACCCCTTCGCTTTTCAGTGCTTGGATAAAATTCAGTGGGATGGGAAAAAAAATGTGTGCATCAAGTGTCATGTTGAAATAACATTTGTATTAACACATTTATAATTTAAAAGCCAGGCACTCACTGTTTCTCTGCTTTTTCCCGGTCGTCTAGAAAGAAGAGGGCTGTGGCGAGGAAGAACATCCCCCCAAGGACAATAACGAAGGGGCAGAGCATGAGGGCGTAGCCTAAGCTCAGGAACTGCCAAAGCACTGATGTTGCGTAGCTCTCCTGCAGAGCGTCTGATATCTTAGGAAGATACACACGCACACACACACACACACACACACAAACACCCACACACGAAGCATATACTTTAGAAAACAATGGCATAGCAGGCAGCCAATCATCCTTAAAGGTGACTCCCAAATATGGTTTCCATGGACTGAAGTGTGTTTGTAATTCTTTAAGAATGTAAGTGCAATATCCTTGTATAGAATTGGCTTAGACAATGATTAATAGCTGATAATAGGTGAGTGTCACAAACACATCCTTTAATCAATAACAAGGTTACACAAACACGATTACGATATTGATTAGAGTGTGGATTGTCTGCGCAAAGCCTCTGTTTAAATGCTCAGTTCCTCTATAAATCGAAATTTTGACACATTAACCCATTCTTTTCCTTCTTACACTAAAGGCATTTTTGTGAATATAATGATCCAAGATGTCAGTTTCCATGGTATGAAAGCACAAGTCTGTAGGAAATGCTTACATACGCATGTTTAAGGATGTTTTGGCCTCTTTAATCATGCAAATGCATTAAGGAACATGCGTCTGCTTTGTTACACTGACCGCTCACATGTTTCATCATTAGCAAAATGATGCTAAGGAGTGCTACTGAGAATCCTCTCACCCCCATGCACTCCGTACAACCTGTTCCGCTAATCCGCTAGCATCAGCGCTGAAATACGTCTCCCACAGGGATGCGAAGGACCGCTGAGTCTAAAAGGGGGTGCTGACAAGTGAAGTTCAGAATGCACTTAGAAATAAGTATGCATTCTTTTGGAAATTAAGCACGCCGCCAAATCACATTAGCTGTCAGCCGTTTTTAAAGGTCAAGAAGGATAGGGTGAGATTCTGAGATTATGCATGGCGTGTATAACTATATTTTAAAATAACGTTCTTTTGTGGTAGATTATTGTAGATAGCTGACATTATTACACTGCCACCCACTAAGCCCAAAGCCATTTGTTGCATTTAAGCAGGTATCACAAATGAGGCATGAGGCATATATTTCTCACCAAGTGAAATGTATCATTGTTTATATTTGGTCTTTTTGATCAACTTTTCCGTACTGTAAATGTTCTCCACAAACCTCACAGGTTTTTCAATGCTCTAAAGGCTAAGAATTCTTCAAGAGCCTTCGGTGTATAAAAGAATCTTTCGTCTCTCCGCTCTTCATCTTGAAGAATTACCATGCGGTCGTTAAGATCTGATCACGCCAGTGTGGTTTTCTCAAGTCTTTGCAATTTGTTGTCCATAGCCTGGAGCATTTTGTGAATTCTGTGCGTCACTGTTCATTTCACACCACCATGTTAGACTTTGGTGTGAAATAGCTGAGTCATATTTGACGTGGGATGCTTTCCGACCACTAGCAGGGCTGACATGTGTAAAGCTTTCCTTTGCACCGCTAGCCATGACCATGCGACCTTATCTGAGGGGAGAGAGAGAATTTTACGGAATCAGCCTTAACCAACATGTCCTGGATCACGGGCTTATGATGGAGTTTTCATCCACACAAAACTTGCTTCCAAAAGTGCCAGTGTGATTCTGGGGTGATCCAATGTTTTGTTTTTTTGTTTTTTTGTAGACAACCTTTTTTTTCTTTTCTACAGACACTGTAGAAGATGTCTGCATTCCAAATATGTCAAATCAGACCTGCCAACTTTAGAGTAGATTTGTCCCGATTTCTAAATTAACGCATAATAAATGTTCGTCTAACACTCGTTCATCTACTTTTGTTATTTTTAGACTTTAAAAAAAAAAAAAAAAATGGTTTCCCACAGGGAAGCTGTGCATGATTTCAGGCTTTGATAAAAATCTTTCATCATCAAGTGTGGCTAATTGTTCATTTGTACTAGAACAAGACTGTTTAAGCACATAATGAGTCTCATTTCCTAATTAATGCGCGTGCTTTCTATACAAATGTAGTCTTTGGACTTGTCATAGCACCACACATTATAAAGTCTCAACATGCTAACTCTTACTATGTAATAAAACTTTCTATCAGAGGAGAATGGGCTAGAGGCGGTGGCTCGGCATTTAAGGATTAGCAAGCCAAAGGCCTGGTTAAATATAAACGCTGAAGAATCCCCCAAGGCTTACATGCTAGAGTAATTCCAATATTATACTATGATTGAGAGATTGTGTTGTACAAACCGCTTATTATAGGCAGGTCAGACTCACCTGAGGGTTTGTGTGTCTGTGCGTGTGTGTGTGTGTCTGAGTGTGTGTGTGTGACTGGAGGGCGGTTGGATAATGAGAGTATAAAATGAGACAGTTTATATTCATGGCAGTGTTTCATTCATTTACGTTATTTCCTACATCTTTAGAGAAACTGTGTAAAAATCCAGTATGCAGATGCAGATTATTGTTTGGATTAGAAAGAATTTCAGAAGAACAATAGCCCTGACCTTAAGGACAGCTCTCAGGTAAATAGCATTATTGGCAGGGGTTACGAACTAGTCAAAGAACACATACAGGATTTGCTGTTAAACTTGGAAAAGCTTTCAGCATTCCTCCGCAGAATGCCAGGTACGCCAAACAGCAGTCGAAGGGAAGTCTGGCTCAATGCTGTGGCGTTTTTTTTTTTTTTTTCCTGTTCTAGTGTAAGTACCAGTTTACCAGTTCCATTTGTTTTGGAGTAGCTGCCTTAATTGTACTTTCTTTCCAGAACACATTTTTCCTTTGATAGCAAGTTAAACATAATGGTACTGGGCATGAAAATCATGGCTCGTCTGAGGACCTATTGTCTTACATCGGTGGTCAAAATGGCGAAAGTGAACCGTTGTGTTTTTATGTCCTTGAACGTGCCAGTAAATGGCATTTACAAAAGCTGAATCTGCATGGGAGGGGGGATTACTGGAATGAGAACTTGCACTCCGGTGCATAAGATGGGAACCCGTACTCCTGTTGAGCAACCTTTCCTTTAAAGCATTTCCTTTTAAAACTCTCCACACAGATGCACTTTAAGGTGCTCATGTGCACTGGGACTATACAGACCTGTGAACAAGCATCTGGAAAGTCTATCACAAGCTAAGGATAAGCTTCTCATCGTCTCTTATCTGCATTTCCCCGTCATTACAAATTTGTTTGTTTTGTATTCTAGTAATTTAATGGTTCATGTGCAGGGGTGGAAAGTAATAAACTACATGTGCTCTCTTTACAGTACATTCCTTTTAACAGGGAAAGCGCAATAATGTATAGAGCATGTGCTTGGATTGAAAACCACTGCACTACTGCATTGCTGCACTAGCCCTGATGTAATTTACATGTGATCGATCAGAGTTTTTCAGCGCATGGGGGCAGGTTTGTGTGGGAAGGAGTGTAGAATCTTTTATAAAGGGTGCATCATAATCAGCTCCCTAGTTCAGTAGTCAGGGCACTGATCAGGGAGTCGGCCATTTTAAAGGCTGTCTCAATCACAAAATCCTTCCAGTGCACTGGAACGTTCATTCCCTAAAGCAATCCCACAGTGTACTGCAAAAACTAGGGAGCATCGATGCTCACTATGTTCCCTTACTGGCAATGACGTCATATTTTCTGAAGCCTCTCAGGTCGGAAAAAATGGCAGACGAGCTCTCAGCCAACGTTGTCTACAAATGTCAGTAGCTTCAATCGAATACTTACGTTAGCGATTTCTAACTATATTTGATGTTGTGTATACGGTTTGTTTGACTTTTAAGTGTTTAGTGATTTTTAAAAATCCCCTAGCTAGCCTACAATCCTGCTTCAAGTACCATGTGAGAAACGCGTGTGATTAAGCTAACAAATTTACATGACATATAATGTCAGAAAGATATCGGACCTGATGATGTGTATGTGTAGTGAGGCAGGGTCCTTACCAGCACCCAAGTTCGTGTGCACGATATACTGATTCACGACCTAGGAAGCTGATTGAGACACACCTAAAGATTCATTGTGTGTGTATAGTAAGTGTGGGAGATTCTTACCAGGCCAATGAGATACGGACTCCCTGCATCCCCTAATAAATGGGACGTGAAGCTCTGAAAGGCGACTGCAGTGGCTCTTCTGGTCGGTATGACAACATACTGCAGAGAGAAATAAAGGGAAGAGAGACAAAATAGTACAGGTCAAGAGGTCAGTGGGTAATATTATCAATCCATCCAGAAGTGAAATATAAAAATTCCAGAAGATGAGTAGAGCCTAAGTGTGCTGTAAAGTGTTAGCACCTCTCTGTCCACACACACACACACACACACACACACACATTCAGCAGACTGGAGTCAGCTGGTCTCTGCAATTTGCAGGAAGTCCTATTTTATTTAGGTCAGCCACCTTAATTATCTTTCTCTGTCTCTCTCTCTCTTCCTCCCTCTGGTTCCTCAGTCGATTCTTCACTTCCTTCACCCCGACATAAAACATGACCTCTCTTCTTGATTGTTATTCCATTTCATTTTCCGCAAGCACAGTTCAAATTACGCGCAATCAGATGCTGCAATTATGCCTTGGACCCCACCCAGCCCATAGCGACCCTCCTTACAGTCACGCATGCAGTCCAAATGAGACACATACCCCAAAAGATGACCAGATTTGTATCAGTAACAGAAGATAAAAACAGGCTTGCGTACGTACCATTAAAATGTCCGCTGTTATGGCCCAGTTCAAGAAGAGTAGCGTCTCTCCTATGAAGATGCAGATCTATGAGGGAGGGAATATGTGTTAATCATCATTTACTTCCTCACGTACAGTACACACACACAAAATAAAAAACATTTAAAAATTCCCTTCATTTGAAAAAGTCCTTAGGTCAGGTCACTGTAGGTCAAAGATGAAACTAGTTACTCTCGTTCACCAAATTAAAAAAGGAAAACATTTTCGGAATATGAAAACGTGTAATTATGCTGTGGCTGCATTATTTGGAAACGTAATACTCAATTTTGGAGCAATTGGGCATATTGGTTTTTCCCTCAGACCATAAAACAGAGACAGACTCCCCACACTGTCTACTGTTCACCAAGAAGCTGAACTTTGCAATTATGCGAAAAGTTCAGTTGTTTCAACAGACGTCTCCTCTTCAACAGTCTCGGGAGAAAAAGCAGAGAAGCTCTTCACACCATAGCAAGTAACAAGCATTCAGTTCCGTCTGTTTCCCCAGCTGCGTGAATTGCTTAACGTCAAATTAAAATGCAAGCATCGAGTTTCGTAACTGATCGGCGTGTTGCATCCCTGAGCTACGGACATGGCTGGCGGTAGCCCGAATGCCTGGTGTTTGTGGGATCACACCAAATGAGGTTCTGCACTGAGATTGTAAGGACTGTATTGGAATGTAACATATGCTGTGGTCATTTTGGAATCCACAGCATAGTTTTTTTAGACTGGATATGATCAGGATGAGAGGGAAGAGTGTGAGTGTGTGTGTGTGTGTGGGTGCATGTGCATGTGCGTATATGACAATTAAGGTTCAGACACCGTGACTGACACAGACATATAGACTGATACTGTAATCCCTGCTGGACTCCAGTTAAAGGATAGATGCTGATCAGCGTGTCTGCAGACAAGATGGCAGCTGTCTCTGCTGGAAGTCTCTCCTCTTCTCTCTCTCTCGCTCTCTCTTCCCTCAGTTACTAGTCTATCTCTCTCATCCATCCACATTCTTTGATTCCACATCTGTCACCGTAACATTTCCTTTGCTGTTAGAAAGTCTGGAATCACCGTCTAGGATTTTTATTATAGCTGTAAACTTTCATTTACAACGCTGATGAAAAGGGTCTTTTCAGGGTTCTTGGAACATTAAACGTTCTAGATTTTTTCGTTAAAGGGTTCTACTTGAAGGCTTTTCTGAAGCTTACTGCAACCCATCACTACCAGAGTTATAGTTGTAACGAGCATTGAGTTGGGGCAGGAGGCAAGTGGTGTTTATTAGGAGTAACCCAATAATTATTGCAATATTCAGGCAGGGGTCAAAGAACAGGGAGATAACATCAAACGGGGCATATCCTTAATCAAGGTGAGAAAACTCTAGCCAGGATCAAAACCAGGAATACACAGAACTCCAAAACAAGGCTTGGACTTAATGAGACTGAAAGGCATGATAAGACTTCACAACTAGAGGGTTTAACTAGATAGATACCAATCACAGGGCAGGGGAGGACACAAGATTCTAAAAAACAAAAAACACAAAAATTTTCAGAGCCAAGAATGACATGGACTCATATAAACAGCATTTATAGTGCTGTGAACTGATAGGGGGAATTCAGTATACAGTATTTATTCCTGAGTTCTTTTAATGGCTTACAAATTTGACTGTTAAATGAAATGAGTTTAATCCAAACCTAATTAAATCTAAAACAAGTCGCATATTAATCATGTCAATTTGAATCTGATGACAATTTGAATAAAATTATACTGTATTCTGTGAGCAGAAAGCGGAGGAACAAAAGCTCTATGACGCCAATAAATAACTAAAATATTACTGTAAACATTTAAATGACGAGCCTAATATTTGTACTGAGGGGTCCTTGCAAGTTTTTTAATACTTAAAGTGGTCCATTTTTTTTAAGAATGCATGATTTTTGGTGAAAACTGAATACTAATATTACATAAGATTAATATGCATGGAGAGAATTTCACTACTTTAGCACAATTGTCCCAGTACATGAACGTTTACATGGCACTCAAAAGATACTATTACTGTGCAGGTGGAGGCGTACAGTAACTTAGTCATAAAGCATTGTCGAATTGCTGGTTGCATGTAAGCCATTTTCCTTATTGTTCTGGCAGGGGTGCCATTTTTGTGGTTAGAAATGAATGCACCTGTGCTGATGTGGGCGTAGTGGCACAACAGGGTGTGTGGCATTCAAAATGTGCCTCAACTACACTTCCAGTTATTTCCTCTACCACATTACCAATCTACGCTAACCCTGCAACTGCAATAAGCGCACTCAAGTGCCCCTGTAAATGCAATAAGAACACTCAAACTGATTATGAAGGCTTAACCAGCACGTGTTAGTAGAAATATACTGAAAATCAAGGCTTAGTCAGAGATAGTTTTGTTATGCTCTGTTTTTGCCATCTCGCAGAATCTTATCAGTTCTGTTGCAACGTTTTTCTCCCTTTTGGCTGATAAAATGCATGACGTTTGTTTTCACTACAGTACTGCCTGGTAGTTTCAGACTCTATCCTGCTTAAAGCGCTTAACAGACAATGTAACGGCAACCTGCATTTCATTTTTCAAGTTCGAAAATATCCCTTGACCTCAACCAGCACGTTAAACGTAGAGCATTTTACACCACAGCTTATTATAAAGGGAGTCCGTGATGCTGAAATGTAGTAGTTTCATTATATAAAACCTTCAAGCTAAGGAGAATTGGTCTCAGTCCCGACTCCACATCTACATGGTACTCTTAGTCGATGAATAATGGAAGACTTACTTCCACTTACTTCCTTAGCCCAGGAATGACCTTATTTTGGTTCACGAGAGGGACAAGATAATGAATTGGGAGTGGGTGCTGAGTGCCACAGAACATCACTGCTGAGCGTTGGATGAGAAAAGCCTTAACACAGCATTTCTTAACTGCTAAAGATAATATCCTTAACTCTTTAGCTCCTTATGACCATAAGCACTCAAGTGTGCACTTACGTATGCTCCTATGATGCTCTTTTTGGCCACGACGAAGATGAGGCAGATGAAGATGGCTGAGCCCAGCATGCTGACGGCACACACCAGCGGGTCGGCGCGCTCCGTCTTCTGTCGGCAGAGGCGCGTGGTCGCAGCACCAATCACGACACCGAGTAGACCCGTCACACATGTGATGACCCCGAAGATCAGACTAGACACAAAGAGAAAACATCATAACACTGTAACCTCAGTCATTCTTTTTGTGTTATATCAGCTAATATTTACCAAAAAACAATTAATAAAAACAATGAAATGTTGATGTACGGTTATTTCCGATTATTGGATTTAAAGAAGCAGTATGTATATTTTGGAACGATCCACTTTCCCCCAACCACCAATTCCACTGCATGACAGTACTGTGATTAAGAGGTTTTCTAAAGTATCTTTAAATGTGACTAGTACAGGAACACTTTTAGACATAACAAACTGCGCATTTAGAAGAACAGAACAGTCCAAAAAACAATTTAGCAATTGCAGAAATGAACGCAAAATCAAGCAAACTCCACAATATTCGGAGGAGCTTGCAATTTTTCAGAATGACTGCAGATTTTCCACAGATTTGGGCCAAGGTGCGTCATGTGACCTCATCAGAACGCGCATTCAGCCAAAGCCCTCTTCAATTCACATGTGTCGAACATGAGTACAGCTAAAAGGTCTCATTTACAAACAAACATTACAGCGCGAGACCGTGCAAAACAATTTCATGCAATAGCGATTTCGCCAATTCAAGTAGTTTTCTGATAAAAAAAAAAAAGCACAAAAAACTTTGCATCACAATGTTGCATCACAAATTTAAAACATAAGAAACGCAGAAAAATTAAGCATTTTTGGCCTCAACAATCACAGAAAACAAAAAACTCTGCGAAATCCTGTACAGGACTGACAGAAATGCCACACAGTGATACTTTGCTCTGTGTGTATCCAAAAGTTCCAACAAAAACAGTTTTGTACTTGTGGGGACATTTCCCTTTCCCTGAGGTTAAGGTTAAGGTTAGAGTTAGGTCTAGGCATTAATTAGCTGCATTAATAATTATGTAGATGGAAGGTCTTTACAAATATAGCACGATAAACCTGTGTGATTGTGTGTGTGTGTGTGTGTGTTACCTGTCTTTGCTCACTGTAGTCTCCTGCACCTCTTGAGCCCTGACCAGATACTGGGGGATCCATATCCCGAAGGCCCCGGTTGCAAACGATACTGCGGCCGATCCGAGAGATGAGAACATGTAACTTCGGCTAAAGAGGACAAAAATGCAGGCAATGAGTGTGCTCATGTGTTCATTTTTGTTTTTTCGCTTTTCTCATGTTTTAACTTAATTAAGGTCTAGCTTATACAGACTTGATAGATTTATAAAAAAAAAAAAAAAGTGTCTCACTACACATATTCCCTCCGTTTTTCTCTTATCCTAACTTCCTCCCCTGCTCTCACGTTTACTCCAGAAAAAAGAACAGAAAGTGAGGTTCTGAATCAGAGATGAGTGTTACTTTTTAAGGAGGGCCTTCATGTCACAGAGCCATGAGGTGCGGATCCCCATATGGCTGGTCGACTTGTCCACGATGCCCCTTTTGGGTTCAGGAACAAAGACCAGGATGAGAATTCCAGCAGTCATTCCTAAGATTGGAGACACCTAGAGAAAAAAAGAGAGTGGCTCTTTAGCTACAAACACCTGCTTTGGTTGGAACATTTGTTAAATGCAGGAGGTTTAACTGAGTTTCGAGGCTACATGGGCGTGTTTTTGTGTAGTTGCTGGATGTGCATGATGCTTAGTGATGCGATGTGCTGAGTAGACTCCATTATACGCTGTTTCTTATTCCTCATCTATCTCTCTCTCTCTTTCTCTCTGTGTGTATTTGTGTGTGTGTGTGTGTGTGATTGTGGGAGCAGCTGCAGTCCACCAGGCTATGTCTGTTATCTCTTTAATCATCTTTTAACGTCTCACCCAGCAGTGTGTGTACGAGTGTGTGCACATGTGTGCATGTTTCCGCAGGGAAGCAGTGCACCGAGGTTCATCCTTTGTAAAAGCAAAAGCAATTCTGTCTGTCAGATTGAATCCTCTGACAAATACTTTATGCTACCATAATACTGAGCTCTGTTCCCAGGTGTGTGTGTGTGTTGTGTGGCGTGGTGTTTACTTTCACTAAGTTGCTGCATTATGAATCTGCATAGCCGACAATGAGAGAGAGCAAGTGAGATGGCAAGTGAGTGCCATCCACTTGACTGCTGTCGTTTGACGCATTAAGCCGTGCTCCTGATGAGGAGCTTCAGGCTAAGCTGGGTGTATTGCTCCTTTATTCGAAATACCTCAAGCTTTTAGAGAAAGACTCTGTTCCACACTCTCACACTTGATCGACTCACTTTACCCAGTATTTCTATAGTGTCCTTCACTGATCCCAGACCAGTTATGTGGTCTCTTATTAATGCCCATGGCTAACATTTGGGTTGGATTAACTGGTCCACTATTAGTGCTTTTCCACTAGATGGTATGGTATAGTATGGTACATTATTAATCCAAATCTACCACTATCCATCCCCTGGTCACATACCTTTCTCTGTTCACATAACGATACCTGGGAACGTAGAATGAGTTCTCTAGAGATGATGGGGTGGGTACTAATTCAGTAATCATTCATTAACCACCTAATTGATTAGATACTCCAAAATGTCACATAAGCATCACTACTGGGCATGAATCCCAATGAGTACCTCACCCCAATTGTGCCAATACTTTGGATGGAAATTCGAGAGGCTGTTGAGTGCAAACTGTGTCATATGATTTTAAAAACAACAAAAACACAACCAGTGACTCCTTTTCTGTGGCGGAATCCCAAATACCATCTCAGCACCATTATATACATATATACACCCTTATGATGGAGTACATTGTATACATAGTGTTTGAAATTTGAAATTTGTCATGACTTGAAGCTGACAGATTAGATATATATCAGATATATATAGAGAAATATCAGTGACAGGAGGTGAATCTGAAATTCTGAATAGAATTTAATGATAATATTGTGATATTGACTCCTAAAACTGCTAGGAAAAAAAAAACAGATCAAAGAGAAATGCTTTAGCAGTCACTACACCACTAGTGAAGATCGGTGTGCCAATATGTCTAGTATAAAGGCATTCAAAATAGGTAGGGGGTTTTTTTTCCCCAAAAAATGGTGGTAGTTTGATTAGAGTGGGCGAGCCTGTCATCTACTGCATTTGACCAATCAACAGTTTGCACTATTTCTAGCTCCATCCACATTTCTCTAGGCAGAACTTTCAGTAACCTAGCAAGAAAAGTAACCGGATTCAGCAAAGGGGATCACGAATTGTGACGTACCCCAGTCTAACCTGGAAAACGGCTTATAACAATCCAAACTGACTGAGCGTGAAGTCAAGGTCAAGGCGCAGATCTGCTTTTCTGTGATGAATTTAAAAACATACTTGAAATGCCCAGAAAGTACAACCTAAAATTAAAAACTAATAAACTGAAAGAGAGGAAGGTCAGATCCCATTTTCCAGTCCCGGCCAGTGGGGGATGAATATCAAACAGTATAACCTTCTTTCTCTTCAACTCCTTTGTGTTTCTCTGCAGGTAACACTGTGAGCTATCCAAATACAATTCACCCTAAGTTCCTGAAGTTTTTCCTCGCCAAGAAAGGAAGGCCGCTGAGTTTAGAAGAGGCCTGCAAAACATGTGTAAAACAGCACAGAATGTTTTTTCCCTTCCAAAGCAGGATAAGGCTCTTTGGGAGACCCTGTTCATCTGATTGTTATTTTTGTACTTGTTTAAAGTTCTGATAATGACTAACTGCCCACCTCTTAAACCCTTTCCATCCCCTTTTCTTCTTCTTCCAGTAGTCTTTTTGGTGCACGGTTGCGCTTGAACAATACAACCGTGTGTTCCTGTTTGGGCTAGCCCTTTTGAAAACAAGCAGCGGAAAACATTAGTCTGAGACCAACATAACTGTCATATAACTCCGGAGAGGCGTTCCTGCCAGTTTGCGGAGCTGTAATAGTGCTTCTTAATTCTGTGTGTAGTCCTGACATGCCTTTAAGAGCGCGGCCACACACTGCGGTTGCTTCTATAACTATCGTAGTCTGTCACCGCTCTTCAAAAGCGCACAATAGGCCGCTACAATGGAGTACACCTGTTAACTTTAAGCAGTCACCTGTTAAAGTTTATGGAAAGTTGGAGAAGAAAAAAACAGAGACCCACTTAGTTGAGTGGAACGGGCTAATGTAATTGCAAAGAGTGAAGAATCCGAGGCATTTCCATGGGGGCCTCTTTCCTTCACAAAATTCTGTTCTGAGTTTATCTTTCTCTTGTTTCACTGCTTGTCTGATGGCTCCCTATAGTCCTCTCTGTCCTCATAGAGGGAACAGTCAGTGTCCACTTAAGCACCTGAATAAGTCCAGCTCTTAACATTACACAGAAGGTATTCAGGGTGTTGTTTTCAAAGAGTGCTGCAATATATCAAGCGTACTGCAAAAATACCCTAAAACAAATCTGTCTTTGTATATCCCCCTGCTCAATCGGTGAATCGTGAAAGCCTATATTTGGTGGAAGGTAGTGCTGAGCCCAGAGCATGGCATTAGGGGGGAGATTTGATATGTTCGGTGAGTGTAGGACCCTGGGGACACGGCAGTAATTTTAAACTAGAGCACCTTCGTTTGCTTGGCTGTCAGCACTCTGTTTATAGGGTTGAATATGAAGTCTGATTCCCCTCTTGAAGATATTTTGGGATTTAGCTACCTGCAATGTAGATGCTTTTCAGCATGCAACGTATTTAAATATCTACCTTCACCCCCATTTACTCATGCACACATAATTCCACTTCAAAGAAGGATAGTAGGGATAGATAGTTCTTACCCTCAGAGCCCAGTGCCAGTCCTGTGCGAGATCTTTAGCACTGGATCCCAGGATGTAGCCAAGACCACTAGAGCAAACAAAGAAAGATGTGTTTATATAAGCAGAGCATGTATGAATCAGAGGCTAAAACAAACTTTAAGATGATTACTCTATACATATTAAATTTCTGAACCCTTTTGTCTCTTGCATATTTCTTTTCAGTTTATTATCAGCTGACCATAGATGTTCATTACTGGGCTAGAATGACCTGGCTTAACCCCTTGTTGGCATGTCCGGAATTTCACTGTAGTTACTGAATAATTCATAGTACTTACTGAATAATGTGCTTTTGGATGAATAACTGAGCAGTAACCAATGATTCTAAGGGAGATAACCTGGCCCATAAAAAGACATTGTCATTGCCTGTCTTGAGTTGGCCCCAAACTATACATCATGTATTTTGGTCCATACTTAACTTGATGTCAATTATACAACCATAAGAGTCATATTTTCAATGTTATTAAAAGATTGATTAACTATCACTTTGACTAAACTCCATGCCTTGTTGAATTGGACAAACGGAGGGTGTGCATGAGTACCAAATAAATATAAACCCCAGAACTCCTGAGAAAATGAATACAATTCAAGTCCTATAGTGAAGGGAACATTCAAAATCAGTGCATGACAAAGACAGCACAGAAGACAGAAATCAAATCTGTTCCAAGTGGAAAAAAGGTAAACATAAATATGCGGCACTGGGTTTGTTTCTGTCTCAGTCATTTTCTCTTCTGTGCTTCATTCCTTGTCATTGTTGTCATCCACTACTGCCCTCTGTTCTCATTCTATCCCCAGATGAGCAGAGTCACATTAGGTGAAATATTCATGCGCTGAGAGAACAGACTATTCTCAGGTCAGACGTTAAGCATACTAATGCCGCTGGTAATGGCTCTGCATTGGCGATTACCTCCAGCAATATGCGAGAGTCTCAACCATTGTTCATTAGAAACAAAGAGAGAGAGAGAGAGAGCAGGAGAGAGAACGAGAGAGCACATTTTCTTCATTTGAAACATTTTAGACTGTTTTAATGATTAATGTTTCAGATTGACATTCTGTGCGATGGCACTGACGGTGACGTTAGCATGAAATTTGACGCTTTGGATGCTGACACATTTGAGCAGTCTGTACAGATGAGGTGAGGAGGTCAGACAACTGGACAGAGAGCAGAGAGAGCACTAAAGTGCTGCTGTATCGCTCTTTTTTTCTTTTCTTTCCCTTTTGGTTTGTATAAATGAATTCCCACTGGTGTTGGGAGGCATGTGAACAGAATTTCCCCAATTTTAGAAAAAATATCATCTCCTTTCTATCAGTTTCCATCCCCTGCATTTTTGATGACAATGTTTGTGAACTCAACTTATAATTAGAGTCATGACCTCTAAATTCTTCATGAGCAAGGTCTTGTTGAGTGTAATTTCCTCACTCAAGGTAGAACTGTGTCTCCAGCTACTGTATCTGAAGAATCTATGAGTCATGGCAGTTTAGATAGACCAAACTTTGTGCCCTGTTTACTCTGATAAAGTTCATAATTGCTCTGTTATGCCGTGACTACTGAGGAAGCTCAAATACGTTCTGATTATGATGATTCTCTGTCTGACTGATTAAATGGCTGTTTGATGCTTTCAGAAGTTAAGGCATTTCCTTTTTGACCTTGTTTTTTCGTTTTGCTTTTGTAACAGTTTTCCACCACGTGTCCATCTGCACTGCTGATCTCACCCTCATTTTTATGTCAAATTGTCTATTATAACCTCTAGTGCTCAACTCTGTCTATCTAACCACTCAAGGTGACTCATTCACTAATTTTATTTCCCCTGACTCTCATCTACTACCCAATGTCCTCAGCTGTAGGTGCAGGAAATGAACTCTATTAGACTCTGACAGGGCTCCTAGTGTTATCATAACCATTAAGATTTATGATTAACCTAGACCTGCATTTTAAGCCATAAGGTCAAGTATGATTTAACAGTATGGAGATTCCTTTGCTAAGTTCTATTAACGTTCCATTGTTGATGTATGACAACACTGAATTATATTAAGACAAATGACTGGACGCAGGAGCCAAACATATGTGAGGAGTGGCTTTGATCTACTATAATACTTTTCAAAACAAAACAAAACATAAAAGTCATTGCATTCCGCAAAGTGAATTTGTCTGCTGTCTGAAAGGTCATTTGAGAAGCTGAAGTCATTCTAGCACATTTCTCCCTTTGCTGATTCAACAGACACCAGATAACCAGGTATCATTGCTCTTGGAGGATAAAAAGGATTTAGAGATCATATGCAGACAAACTGTGTGAAGCCGAAGAGGAGAATCGGGCTAATGCAGTTTACAAAGATGCAGACACAGGATTAATTCAATCGCTTTCAGGGCTACATTTGCCATTGCTACTTTAAAATGGGTTTAAAAAGAGATTATGATCTGAAATACAGATAAAGAACAGCAATTCTGTTAGACATAACACTTGTGATGCATCACTAAACATAAAATGTATAAGCTGCTCATTTTTCTCTTGTACACATGCAAATCTCTACTAGTAACATTTCATCTTAGTTTCACTGTAGTTAGTGAATAGGTTGTTGTGGTTACTGAATAACATGCTTTAAGATGACTAACTGAATAATAAGCTGGGAGTTTTTATGGGGTTAAAAGTAGCCAGAGTAGTCAAAAATCTGATAAATTCTTTCATAGCCTGACTGTCTTCCAATTTTACACCCAGACCACGCATATTATTTGATCTCACCCTGTTTGGGTCAGAACATTCCATCTCCTGCGTGCTTCCTGTTTTCCCAGGCACCAATGCAGGTAAATCTCATTGTGTAAACTTAATCAGCCAAATCTGGCCAACAGATTGAACAACATGCCATTTTAGAGATTTACTGGTGAGAGAAAAGTTTTCCTTTCCAAAAGGAGAATCCATTTCCTTGCCTGGGCTCAAGCTCAAGCCTGAGTTCACTTCCTGGAAACGGTCATAATAACCAGGCTGTAGATAAACAAGCAGTGTGCTGGACAGGAAGTGAGGCAGCCGGGTTCATAGCTACAATCGTTGGCCTCTTATTGTTTCTACCAATGAATGCTTTGTTAGGTCTGAACCTCCAGGACCTCCATAGGCCATTTGGCAACCGTTCCAGATTGTCTGACCTTTCTTTTACTGCAATTAATGTTTTATCAATACTATTCCTCGCCATGCTAAAAAACACTGCTGTCGCCTGATACTTGAATGGAGGAATGTTAACTGAATTATGTACTTTTTATTTTTTATTTTGAAATGGTCCAGATGGTGCAAACCGCAGGAGTGTTAGTCATGGTTGAGAAGTAGATCTATGTTCTGAATTTTTCCATATGGCATGTGTACTGTAAATGTTCTATTAGTGGCTGTGCTACCAGCATGTTTTTGATAGGTTTGAGGAAACCTGAGAACCTGGAGGAAACCCACAGGGGCACAGGGAATACATGCAAAACTCCACCTAGAGAGTAAACCAAGCTCAGGATTGAAGTGGGGACCTTTGGACTGTTGGCGTGTGCCACCTTTGTACATCGTTGAAAGTGTATGATAATTTGGTTTGACAAAATTTAGTGTTGACTAACTCTGCAATGTGTCTGCTTATTAATGCAAGCCTTGTCCAACCCCATGAAGTGCAGTAAACAATGCTAAGCACTATAGGGAGATTCATGCCAAATAAAAATAAACTCAGACTACCTCATCAATGCATGCTTTTGTATTATAGACTCTTCCCTGTTTGTGCCTAAAAATGAGGGCTTTGGGTTTATTTACCTGAGTGAGTCACCTATGCAAATCAATTTTGTCATGTCAGTCTCTGCTTGCAGGTCTTGCCTATCTTTGTGCCTTGTCGTCCATGGAAGTGACCGTACATAAAGGTGCTGTGCGCCACTGGACTCAATTATGTGCATTTGACCTTTACTGAGCTGAGATGGCTGTGCTGATAAATGTTGCTGTCTAAGCCTGAATCCTGCCAGCCTGCCTGGCTTGGCACAAAACAAAACTCTCATACGAACGAAAGAAGAATGTCAGAAGTATCGTAAAAGGCCATGCTGAGTCACAATAATCTGACAGCTAAAAATAGTTAACCCTTCTTGTGGTTTCTATGATTGTCCCAAAAACGTTTGGAAACTCTCATAAGAATGAAAGGAGAACCTCTAAAGTATCGTAAAGGTCATGTTGAGTCAGTTAAAAATAGTTTTCTGGTTTGTATTATCTTCTCCAATATGGTTGCCAAATCAGTCACAGCCTTGAGTAGTACAGGATTTTTTAATTACAGTTCATTACCCTGCATGCATCTTGCTGCCTTGCTTGTATTGCAGCTAGGATAAGCTGGTTTTCACTCAACAAATTATCATGTAACAGTCAGTGATGCATGGAACAGTCGCTGCCTTATCTCCAGTTCTTGAATAAACGCTGTTGTAAACTGCCACTGGTGACACAGCTGGGCTGTTGTGCTTTGTATCAATACAAAAGCCTGTCAGACTTCACAGACTCCTAGGTTTCTGACATGGTTGGGTTCTCGACACATTGAGAAGTAAACAAACTCTGATCTACAATACAGTGGATGAAGATTACCTTCCTAATGGGATAGCCAGGTAGAAGACAGAGAGCATTATGGTCCTCTTGTTGTTGGTGAACAGATCTCCGATGATGGTGGGAGAGATGGAGGAGTAGCTGGACTCTCCGATGCCTACCAGGCCTCTGGATAGCACAAACACCCAATAGTACTGCAAAAAAAAACAAAAAAAACAAACAGACAGGCAATATGTTAAAAAAAGGAAGATGCTATAATAAACAGGAGAATTTACCAGAAGATACCAGTTACGATGCCCACTTAAGCTGCACCTTTATACGTTTATATATATGCACTACATGTATATTTGTGGTATTCATTTCCATAAATATTATTATAAATATTATATATAAATATCATTTCTGAATATTTGATGCCAGTCTGTGCTCTCTTAGAGTCTTTTCCTATTTCAAAAACACACCCTTATGTCCTCTCTTTCCCAGATGATCTGCTTATTCAGCAGTATCCTTCATAAATCTGCTCACTTTTATAGAACAGCACAACTGGGTGTGGATTTCCCAAGAGGACACAGATTCAAAACTGAAACCTCGCTGCAGAATTAAAGGACGATGACCTTTCACATCATCTTGCCTTAAATTGCCTGTATGGGAAGTGTTTTTATAACAATAGCCAGTTCTCGCAATGATCTTGGAGAAGAAGCACATCTGGGCAGTGCACTCTGACCCAGGCCTTCTGGTTTAATGATTAGAGAGAAGGAAGGAAGAGAGAAACAACCTTGTTTGCTTGGAAAGACTAGGTGGGGTGCAGTTATAGATATTCATGTATAAGCACTATTTAAGTGTGTGTGGGTGGTAAGAGTATGGGACTACATACATATATGGATGTTCTATGCTAAATATACCGAACTTTTCTGCATTACCAGTGCACCATAATCTTGTTTATTTTTACCTCATGAGTTTATTTCTTCATATGAGGAAAAGACACATACAGACTCTTTACACCCTTGTGTCTTTTCTCTCTTTCTATCCTTAGTTCCCTTTTTCACACTGTAGTTACACGTACACACTCATTCTGATACTATTTCTCTTTGTTCCTGTTCTTCATCTCCATCCTCTCTACCTACACACACACAAATTATGCCAAATCTAGGACGCCCAGCCAAATTTAACAGTGCTACAGGGAACAAATCTTGCAAATATGGGATTTCTCTTTAGGATTTTCACACAATCAAGCCCCGCACTCTTGGATGTGTGACATCTCTTGGGTCAGTTTATGAAGCTACCTGAAGATGGCTGCTAGTTCCTAAAGAAGAAAGCAAACCTTTAATTGATGAAATCACCTTTAATTTCTCCTGAGACGACTACTAAGACAGGATTATTTTGCTAGTGAAGCTCCAAAACATGTTTCTAATCCTAGCCTTGAGCATTACTGGACCTTGAGGCAGTCGATGGCAATTCTTAGTAATGGTGTCCATGTGGTCATGTGTGAGCAATAATGATTTTCCTTCTCCTCTAAAGAACGATGTCCAGCATTGTCCCCTCACCCCATGTTCCGGTCTTTGTCCTATTACCAGATATCCCTCTTTTTTTTCTCCGTTCTGTTCATTCCTTGGCCCATCTGACAGCCTTCATTATACCAGTGCAGGAAAAAGGGTGGGGCTACTACTCTATTTTATTGTTGCGTGTTATGTAATTCCCAGCAGGTATAGGGAATTACTATGGTGTACGTGACAGGAAATAGAAACACAATTGATAGTAAAGCTGGGCAAGCCTCCTTCATACATACACTCATATCTTCCTATAATGATCTGGGTTCTTATAGCAGCAGCTGTGCTGGAACCAAAATTGTGTGCGTGTGTGTGTGTGTGTGTGTGTGTGTGTGTAGGAGCAGAAAGCTGGAGAGCTGCATTGCAGAGTAAGGGATGGAGGAGTGAAAGAGAGGAGAGAAGGAGGAGGGAGAACTGGTGGTGTGGGGATGATACGAATATTAACCAGAAACGCACACTAGATGTGATCATGAAAATATGTACATATATACTAGGGTTGTAAAATTCCTTTACAAATTGAGTTCATTTAATTTTTTTTGCATGTGACTGCTTTTAAATAGCAACGAGTGTAATACTGATACAGACAGAATGTACATTACCAGTGACGCTACACTACGTGTTCATATCACATAAATCACAACAGGGGTAATTTGCATGATTTTCTATGTGTCAAGATTATTGTTGTTGTTGTTGTTGTTGTTGTTGTTTTTTAGCCACGATGATGTTTATGAGATATTTCGCAATCCACATCCAAATTTACCATCTTCAACTGATCTTCACTCTTACATCAGGAAGGTTAAATACCATAAAGCTTTCTCTTCACTATCTACGCTCACTACAAAGGGTATAACATAATGACATTGTAGTACAACGCTCATAGCGCGCTATATAACCATTAAAGTGAAAAAAAAAAGTCACAGGACAAGATGGACTCTAATATTCTAAGAAATTAAGATGGGAAAATATAATATACCATAAATGACATACTTTTATTTAGACCCCTTTCCTACATGTACCAATGAAAAGTCCAACATAGGATCTTAAGTTGATTTTTGCCTTTGAATACATGAATAATATGAAAATCCTTGAAATTCTTCCAGCTGAGAAAGCAGATAAATAATGACTTGAGATTAGCAGTCTCTGTGACCTTGTATCCGCTCTCATCCACCTACCTATGAACGAACACACACACACACACACACACACACGCACACACCCGCACACACCCGCGCACACGGTGCATGGTGCATAAAATATACTGCCTGACTTTTTTCCCCCATTTCACGACTATGACACAGTCTAAAACTGACTTTATTTATTTTTAACCAAGATTATGAGCCAATCAGGTCAAGCCTATATTTTTACTTTTGAGGAACAAAATGTGTAAGAGTTGCATTCTTATTCCTGAAAAACCCCATACATAAATATGAGTTTCGAAACTTGTTCTGCATGAATACACACAAATCAGCAAACCCAGCAGCAGGCTTAGTCTTTTGTTAAAAAGCAAGATTATGATAATGGAGTTAGAAAAAAAAGAGGAACACTGCTGTCTAATTTCAGCAGAATCACCCAAAAATGCTTGTTTTGATTAATCCAAAAGAATCTCATCTACTATAGATATGTGAGCGTGTAGAGTTTTATTAACTGGGCCGAGCTGATCTCTACAGGTATGAGCTGATCTCTACAGGTATGAGCTGATCTCTGCAGGTATGAGCTGATCTCTGCAGGTATGACCTGATCTCTGCAGGTATGAGCTGATCTCTACAGGTATGAGCTGATCTCTGCAGGTATGAGCTGATCTCTACAGGTATGAGCTGATCTCTGCAGGTATGAGCTGATCTCTACAGGTATGAGCTGATCTCTACAGGTATGAGCTTATCTCTACAGGCATGAGCTGATCTCTACAGGCATGAGCTGATCTCTGCAGGTATGACCTGATCTCTACAGGCATGAGCTGATCTCTACAGGCATGAGCTGATCTCAACAGGCATGAGCTGATCTCTACAGGCATGAGCTGATCTCTACATGTATGAGCTGATCTCTACATGTATGAGCTGATCTCTACATGTATGAGCTGATCTCTACAGGTATGAGCTGATCTCTGCAGGTATGAGCTGATCTCTGCAGGTATGAGCTGATCTCTGCAGGTATGAGCTGATCTCTGCAGGTATGAGCTGATCTCAACAGGCATGAGCTGATCTCTACAGGCATGAGCTGATTTCTACATGTATGAGCTGATTTCTACATGTATGAGCTGATCTCTACATGTATGAGCTGATCTCTACAGGTATGAACTGATCTCTACATGTATGAGCTGATCTCTACATGTATGAGCTGATCTCTACAGGTATGAACTGATCTCTACATGTATGAACTGATCTCTACATGTATGAGCTGATTTCTACAGGTATGAGCTGATTTCTACACGTATGAGCAGTCTCGTTGCAAGTTAGTGGGAGTTTTGGAGATGAAATCTTCAGCTATAGGGCAGGAGGTTAGTGTAAGGTAATAAATAGCTGTGTTCGAGCTATTCACACTAAAGCCAGGGAGACCCAGGAGGGAGGAATATCATGTAGGCTTAGGGGAAATAGATCAAGGCAAGTGTTCTTTTTAAGTGAAAGTGAAATAAGTGAAAAGCGTTTCATTCAAGGACTGAAATTTACATAATATTCTCAATTCAGTGTCATTTGTTGCACCAGTGCTAAATAAGGAATAAACATCGAGGTGCTGTGTTGTGTTAACACAGCGAAGTTGATTGTTTTCCAATAACAAATGTGTGGCATGTCCCAACGTGCCACGGCAATTTTCCCTGTCGATTACATTTTTAAAAAATTGTATTAATAAATGACATATTGTACTTTTAACCATTTACAGTTACATTTAATGTTGTGGAACATCTGCAAAATAATTCCCTCTTATAAAATCTACCTAAGAACAGCTATAAACAGCCATTCCCTCACCCTGAGTAATTTTTTCTCTCTATTCACATTGATCACACACACACACACAAATGCAACTTATCATGGTACAGAGAAACCGGAAAATGTCCTGAAAGTCCTGAAGTCCTCCTGAAAACTTGCTCACTGACACTGGAGACTCCTTCCATACATGTTAAATAAACATCTCTTCACAGATTCCAGAGTCACAATATCAACGATTATACGTTTTTCTTTGTAAAATAACATGTTTATGTGGATTGTCCGCCAAACACATCCCTGGGAATTTATGATTATAGAATTAATAACGTTTCATAACGAGTGCATCAATATAAAGCTATAATTTGCAATTAAAGCAGGTACTACTGTCCAGACCTGTGCTGTTATAGAAAATGAATCAACACCTTCTGACCAATCAGATTCAACAGTGCTGTAGTATCACAACAAATCACAGCTTGTAAAGCATATTAGCTTAAATACAAAATCTTAATAATATCACGTCTTGAGGTTTGGTTTATGGTGACTGAAATATGAAGCATATATTCAGTCCCCATGCTAATGAACAGGTGTGTGTATGTGCGCGCATGTTAGCGTAAGTTGTTGTAAAGCAGAATAGCTCCTTTTGTCAATGCCTTTCAAGGTTTCAAGGGAAATAAATGCATTTCTCTTGCTCTAGGGTACATGTCTGTCCTGAACCCACCACAGACACTGATTCCAAACACATGAACGCACACATGATACAAAAATATCAAAACTCGGCACATATACGCCCTCGCTCTGGGCCACGCTAAACAGTCCTTTCTCTTAATTAGCATTCACTCTGAATGACTGTCTCATGCCCTTTCTGGAGACGAGAGACTCAGACACACAAACTCACAAAGCATGTTGATGTGTGCTGTCAATCCTGAATCCTCAATCCTGTCTGGGTTTGACTGAAATGCTTGGTAATAAACCCCAAACTGTGATACTGAAACAAAACCTATAGCTTTCTATTAGCTTAGGTTGCCTAGCATATTTAACTTGAACTAAAAGCTCGATCATATCCTGATGTGATCTACCCTGGTGGCAGGTCTGATTACATTAAGTGGCTGCCAGCTGAGATATAGATTAAACATGTGGGGTAGGGGGGAATAACACACTGCCGGAAAAACATAGCAAGGGGTGTTAACTGACAGAACATGGCCAGGATGCAACTCAGCAAGCTAAAAACAGTTGATGACAAAAAGAAAAACAGTTGATGACAAAAGTACTACTGGACAGACAAGTAAGCATTTCAAGCTAGTGCCATTCAAAAGTGTTAATAGGAAGTGCCTCTATGTAAAGAGGGATGAGAGATGGCATAAGGACATGGGAGCTTTTAAATGGCATATGGTATACAGATGTCCCTAGGCCATGTTAATATTTTTTCTGGCATTAAAAATTAAGTATTATTAAGTATTATTCTATGTATATAGATTATTTCTAACGGTTTTACGTGATATGTTCAGGGGTACTTCAAGAAAAAAAGGATGGCTTGAAATATCTTAACTGTTAAATGGTAGTACATTAGTATTAGTGTACCACCATTGGGTTAGCTTTTATCTTTGGACGTAAGTGTTGTATTACCAGTAGTCCTTAATGAGTACGTTTATGACCTTGATTTTAACAGCACATTATGTATTTCAGCTGCACCAAATGGAGCACATTTACCTTAAGCTCAGACGCTGATGTGCTTGAAAAGAATTCATGAAAAGCCGCTGGTTACCTGGTCCTGTTTCAACTTTGTGAAGACAGTCTTATTTTCACAATCATACAAAGGAGATCTCTTACCTCTTTGGTGATAAAGGAGCTCAGTAGTGTCACAGCCGACCAGAAGAAGATGCCACAGCTCAGAATGACCTTCCTGTTAAATCGGTCACCAAGGTAACCGAAGATGGGTGCCGCCACCATGAAACTGCAGATGAAAACTGTGAGAGAGAAAATTAGAAATTTCACATTAGATACAACATATTTTTGGATCAGGAATCAGGAATCATTATAGACAACAGTGCTTCGTACGTCATCTCGTTCAAGTAACATGAACCATTCGGGAAATTCTATGGAAATTTTGAAGGTATGTAGATCCTCCACTATCCATCAAACGTGCTACACTAATCCAATGTGGGAGGACGATTGAAGGCTTGATTCAGCTTTCCAACCCACGCCACTCCCACAAGCCCCTGCTGCTCTGTATCCTGTGTCCAAGCAACAGTGATTCCAAGGTAGATAATTATGATCAAGGTTGTCAGAAGGTCTAGAAACTGCTTCTGATTGTTCATGATGTGTTTAGTGAAAGTAGATTTCTCATTTTATCTTTCAGCCCCAAAATGTATACAGTATTTTCCCATAATACACAATATGACAATTCAAATTCCACTGGTTCTCTACAGCCAAACTGCAGTTACTACACGAGTCATGAGAGTGCAGAGAACTGCCACTGCTGACATTTCATTTTCTCTTTTGTTAGTTGCAGAAAGAGGGATCCCAAACATGGAAATGAAACTCAGTTTCACTATTGACAATATTTACAGCAATGGGCTATGTGACTATAGAAACCAGATCAATAGCAACTACAGTAGATGCTGACTTGATACAAACAAGCAGAGTGAAGCTGAATAAAAGAGAAAAGAGAAACAAAATGCGTCTTGGCTCAAATCTGCAGAAAATCTGAGGTAATTTTGAAAACTCAGAAGCTCCTCCGAATATTGCGGAGTTTGCTTGATTTTGCGTTCATTTCTGCGATCGCAAAATCACAAAATACTGGAGGGACTGGTATGAGGAACCAGAATCAAAAGGGAACCATCCTCTTCTGGGTGACACCGACTAGTAGGATTATAAATCTTATAAATTACTTTTCTGCAACCGTAAACAATAGAGTCACCCAGTATGTGTTGAAAGGATGTTCAGTATGTGCATCACAGACTATGATTACAGCAGCAGATCGTAGGTGTCTAGTACAAGTCTACAGTATAAAGGTGAGTTTATTCACTGAAGAAAGCATGAGTCTTGGGTGTAAACTGTTTTTGGGAAGTTCAGTATAATGTGTTTATAGATGCATCTTCAACCTTGCCTAGAGTACGCTTGCTCACATGCACACACACACACACACACACACACACACACACACACACACACACACGCCTTATACTGTCAGTCTATTGAGACAAGTCAACAAGCTGTTCTCTAACAAGGACACAGAGTGTCACGGATGTGAAGTGTCACTCTTACACAGTTGAACATGACCAGTGTCTCCACAATCAACGATTTGCATATTTCTACAAGATTCAAACCCACACTGCTGTTTTTCAACATCTGGTCCTGAAAGTTTTCCTTCTCTTGCCTGACATAAACAATAGATAATACAGCTAAGATAAGATACAATCTCATAAACCACATTAAGTATGCTTTCCAAGTCAAAGTTCACATATTATAACCATATTTAAGTTATTTGTTCAGCTAGGTCATGTTAAGGTAAATAGCACTGACTGTAGAAGAAGTAATCTGAACCTAACATTTATCATAATAGTTTTTTGAGGTATAAAATATAGGTTAGAGATTAAACATTATGTGTTAATTCAATCTCTTATTTTAATATATGATTTAGATTGAAATATATATGAGGTTGTTGAAAAGTCCAGTTTATCCCTCAGAAGTATTTTAATTCAATTACACTAGCTTCCATCTTGAGGTAACGGTAAACTCGTCAGCTTGGTTTTTAGTTAACGTGAGGTCACAGTTGCAAACAGTGAGCTTATGACATTAAAACATGCTTAATTCATTTTGGTTAATTAGCCAGTTAACAGTAAATCTATTAACCAGCTGAAACATATTACTTAGAGAGCACTGAAGAGATGAGGACCCTGTCCCACTGCTAGAAATGTGCTGGGAGCTTTAATGTTTTTATTGTTTTCTTAAGTTTCTTGTTTGTTTTGTATTCTCATGTTTGAAAGGGTTTCAAATAATACCTTAAGATCAGTGTTACAGAAGGTAATATATGGGTTTGTTTGTTTTATAGTTACTCCTATCTTGTGAATGTAAAATTACAATAATTAAAAGATTAATGATGTAATTTTGTGTTTCAGAAAAAATTTAGGTTTTGTAAACAAAGTAAAATATCATATGGTTTTAAATTTAAGGTTTTGTTCAATTTTGTTGTCATGTCCAACCCAAAATGAGGTAGAGATAACAGATTTATATTTAAAAGGTACTGTCCAGATTATAAATGGTGGGGTTTAAGCCACCTTGAGTTGCATGGAGGATTGGATCCAACAATAATAGAGTTTCTTATAAAATTATTATTAAAATATTTATAAAAAATGGAAAGACCATTTACTAAAACTTGTGGACTTTGTAAAGTAGAATCATTAATATCTACGACTGAAGATTTGGTTAAAGTCGGTATGACACTGGCGATAGCCTTAAATATATATTTTTTTTATTCTTTTTCATTTACAAGTGTATAATTGTCCATTCTTGTCAACAGGCTTGTTTACAATCAATATGTTATGCTGTGTTTCTCTCAGCCCTGTCTTTACTCCATCAGTGTGTCATCAGTGTTTACAACACATCACCTTGACATCCTTATACCATCACCAGACAACATGAATACAGGTTGTTGTTCTATGTCATTAAGTAGGATGGGGATCTCCAGTGAACTTCCTCCTGATACTCTCAGTGACTAATCTGTGATTAATGTGCAATGTGATGGGCAAGGTGTGTGTAAGAAATGTACGACACCCTAAATAGAAACCAAATGCATAGTTGTTATTGTACTGTGGAAGGAAGTGTTGACATTATGCATTGTGCCTCTGGAATATTTTGTAATGCCAAATGATCTGTTCTATGAGATTAGACGTTTAAAGGGGATTTTAGTCATTCTTTTTCGAATGACATGCGAAACACTGGTCTTAAAAGTTTAGCTTGTGTAAGATTGCAATCATAGATACTACTACATGAACTACTATTATTAATGATGCTTTAATAGTTATTATGACATCAATTATCTTCTGTAAGTGTAGATAAATTGGCAAAGTTTATTGACTCTGGAGCATTAAATCAGGTTCCAACCATATATGGTAATCAAATTCAATGTTAAATGTCATAGTTAGCCAAAATTATGCAACTGCACCTGCTATATGTTACTGCATCTAAGTGTTCCCAATCTTCAAAGTACCAAACTCAATGTGCTAGCCACTTAATCACCTCCCAAACTCTACACTTGCACATGAGAGACTCTCCACTAAGTACTTGTGTGTCAAAGGTAGTGACAGACAGAAGGAGAAGCGTTAAAAGCATGTTATCTGCCTAACCTCCCATTAACCTAAGGTCTGATGCTTGGTTCTCTGGTAATGTCTCTGATAATGACTTCAACTCCCTGTGTGCACTCACACGGGGAATCTTGGCGTGTGAGAAAAAGAAAACGAGGACACAAAAGACGGCAGAAATGAATACGAGACGAGACTGATACAAACGTACACAATACTGTTTGTGCCGGGAAAAAGTCTCCTAAAAAATTCATGTCTTGTCTTCTGGCACTGTTTAACAATGCCATTGCGTGAGTATTTGTCCAGGAGGCTGGGCTTCTTTGTTTAAAGAAGTGTAAAGATTTGCGTGATGCTCAGACTCACCCTAGATTCCCAGCTGATGAAGAGAACCTGGGTGTACACCCATTTCGCTAAATGTCACAGACAGTCGTTTCACTCTGAAAATATGTTTTGTGTAAAAAATAGTGGGTATAAATGCGCTGGAGCATTTACAATTCAAGGTGTTTTAGAATGTATTCATGACTTCTAATAAGATGGCACAACCCAGGAATGCTCTTGCCCTTCCAGAAGACAGAGAGAGGAGCAGGTTGAGCACACACACCTTTTCTCCACCCGCTCCGATCGAATTCTGCCTCACCAGAACATGGCATGCATGCATAACATATTTCTAGCCCTGTTTGCCAGTTATGAGCAGACTGTTTAATTCCGGTCATTGTGTCTCCACTGCATCCTCCCTCACAGAGACTAACTTTTAAAAAAAGAAGGTGCAGAACCTTCTTTCTAGGTTGTTCTGACCTGAAGCAATCCGGCTCATTAGTGTGTCTGTTCACCTAGACACTAATCTTATCATTATTTCAGTAATAGCTTGGTCATTTGGCCAGCTAAACCTGTCCATCAAGTAGATTTATTATGGGAAATTTAAGGTCAATGCACCCTCTTTACAAGAGTGAGCACTCATGATTTCCTTTCAACATCTTTTGACTTCACTTAACATTTTTTGCTGCACTACTTCAAAATCCTTTGCCAGTTCCTGGGAATGAAAAAAAAAAATAGTCACTGTTTTGGTAACACTTTGCTTGAGTCATACCAATTTAGTGAAACTAAATGGCATCCACTATGCCATATTTACGACCAGGCTATGATGCAAGTTTATGATGCAGGGTCCAAGAAAGTGTTAATGTTCTCTCATCTTAAAGCCCACTTTTGGTGTTAAAAGCGATTACTGAAATCTCTGTTGGAAAAATATGACAATGCAGGTTTTGCAGTCACTCCTTTAGCTTTCAGCTTGTTCAAAACTGAGTAGATCCCATAGAATCAGGTTAAGCACATTTCTGTCATGTTCTGCTTTGTCTTTATCTTTGCATGAAAGCAAACAGGTTTCGGTGTATTTCTTAAGGAACAATTACTTTGGATGGTAGTGAGGTAAAAAGGGTTATTAATAGGTCAAATGTCTTTTGTATGTAACTACCACAATCCTCACTGTCTTCCTGTTTCTTGTGGAAAGTAGGCCATTGTCTATTTGGTTTATTTATATAATTGTAGCAAGGACCTACTGCTGTGCCATTAGCTTTGGAGAAGAAAAAACACACACACACACACACACACACACACACACACACACACATATATGTATTTTACTATAGTGTTTATTCTGTGAAAAATCTGAATGCACTAGGAAGGAGGAGGAAGTGGCTTTGATCACTGCAGGACAATGGACTGTAATGAACTTTAGTTTCAAACAATAATAAAAAGTCAACATTCAAGACAAGACTCAGAACTGACACATACATAAAGGTTGGCAAGACTTTGCAATGAGGTAATGCTAGCATTAGACTATTTAATGGGGGCTGTTGGGGTGGGGGTACTGTCGCAAGCTGAGGTGTCTCAAACAGCCTTAGTGCCTGCTAAAGATTAATATAATAAAGTAAAATGAATAATATAACAAACTAAACATTCAGAGGTCGAATGTAATTTGCACGCTCACATCACACCATCAATAACGTTAGTGTTTTGACGAAATCTAATTATATCCAGTGCTATAGCCAATTATAGCATGTTATAGCCAATGTTAGGAAGATTTGTGGATGCTTAGCTCATAAACTTACTGATCATTATTTACTGTATATTCTGTCAAAAGCCTTCCCTTGCTACATATTAAAAGGATTTTTATTTCTGCAGTCACTGTGCTGTGACAGTGAAAAGGACTCACTGTAATTACCTCAGCATTATCTGATGTGGATCTTAATAATACCATGACGACTGGACATCCCGTGACGAACTTAATTACTGTAAACGTTTAGCGCTCGTCCTGATAGTGGTGTGCAAATCACGATTATAACACTGCACATTATAATTACGTAGCTATTATTTTACATCCCTCTGTAACTAATAAATTATGTTGTTATGGGTTCCAGCGTTTGCCATTTGACATCCTATGATACTTCCTTTTTTCACACACCTACTCACTGAGATTGTGTAATGACTGGAGTTCACATAAACACTTCATATTCATGTTACTGATTCACTGTGATGTAACAAACACAGGGGGTGTATAATGTATTGCTTGAGCATTAAATTGTATACGTATATATATATATATATATATATATATATATATATATATATATATATATATATATATATATGTCTTTATATGTAATGACTTCTCACTTGAGTCAACTATAACATTGTTGGTGCATTCCAATCTGTCACACTCCAGGGCAAGAATCTTTTGTAGTACACAACACCCGCTGTCACATGCATACCTTTATGCTTAATCAACCTCTTTAAACAAACGTGATACAACTTGGAGCATCATAAGGTTTTTTTCCCACAATGCCTGTGCCAGTTTTAAGCCGAAACTGGCATTGTTCCATTCATCACCGCTGCTGCAGTATTCAAACAGTGATGAAGCGGAAGGCCGGCATGAATTAAGGCCATTACTGTAATTACACCATCTAAAGTGCATACCTGAGGAGGAGCGGGAGCTGATGAGATGATTACAAGTGTTTAAGTAGGGTGACATACTGTACAGTAAAGTCAACCCACGTGTGTTTGTATTGTGTGGGTGTAGCATTTTGCATTTTTGGCTAGAAGATGTATTTTTAGTCCTGATGCATATTGTTCAGGCAGGTCCTTTTGTCAGCTTTCTCTTGACCTCAAATCCTTTGGTTCATTTCGCTGTTGGGTTTTGTAATGCAGTAATTACAACGTGTCACTTTTTTAAAAAAGAATTCCTGAAGATTCCTAATGTGTATAAATCGGTACCATGGATTAGGTTAGATTTGTGAAAGGTGTAACTTTGTTACTATAAAATCAAGCAAAATCTAACCACATCACCACTGTTTGTTTGAGATTCTGTAATAACAGCAAAAATACTATGCAACCAAAACTGGATACTATAGAACAGATTATAGGTGCATGTTGTGGGGTGTTCTCGTTCTTTCTTTCATTCTTTCTTGCTTTCTTTTCATTTATTTATCATTTAAAGTGCACCTAATATGTTTTTTCAAATATGACCTTTCATGTAGCGTGTTATGTAGCTGTTCGTGAATGAAAAAATGTCTGCAAAGTTTCAAAAATCAAAGCACACGACAAACGGAGTTATTGACTCCCAAAAGAACGAACCGATTCTGAACAGCTGAAACGAGTCGTTAGTTATTCCAGACTTACTTCCTGAAATAACCTACATAGGTTTGTAACAAAAAGCCCCAATCAGACCAATCAGAGCAGAGTATGCTCTCTGAAAGGAGGAGTTTAAAATGAATTCTTTAGAACGAATCATTTAACGAGTCGTTGTTGACACTGGGGGAAGGTAATGCTGCAGTTTAAATTATGAGCACGTTAAAGTGTTTTTTGACCTTGGATGCACGTGAATCTATTGTATGAGAACTTTAAAACAAAATTAGGCACGTATCAAAACCATAATAGGTGCGCTTTAAGTTTTTACCTAGGGCTTTCTTTGTGTTTCATCAGCTTTGTGCATTCAAATCTTATTCAACTGTGAAGCATGGTATTCAAATTTCAAAGCTTCTTTCCATTCTATTTACTTGAGGCTTTGATTTATAAACATTAGTTTAACACTGACATTTTCTTACAGGAATCTAATCTCATCTGTCAGTCCATAACTCATGAGGTACGTCAGTATATAAGTGGGAGCTGCCATGTAGGCAGTTGATGACTAAGCACGTACACTCTCCAATGCCAGATTACAGCCTTTCCATTTATTCTTTTTTTTTTTTTTTTGACATGTTTCTATGACAACACAGGAGGTAGTACCTGCGCGTATGTGTGCACACATGCACGTGTATGTGTGGGCTTGGGTTATCTTCATTGTTGGTGTCACGACTGCACTTCTTTGTCCACTCATTCGCAGCCTCGCCGTCAAGGAGAAGTACACTGAGAAGCACGGCCTTTACCTGTAGTGAATAGTGGCCTGTTTAATGCTAATTGATTTTGTTTGTGGGTGTTTGGGTGGGAGAAACATCGTGACTAGGCGCATGGATTGGCAGGAAACCTTCAGCCTGAGATGTTACACATAAAAGGGAAAGAAAAACCCTGGTGGAAACATTCAGTCCACTTGTATTCAAGTTGTATTCAATTTGTAATATTGAATATTTGTAATATTTGAGTTCATGTTTGAGTATGAAAGATGTCATTACATCATTCTAATTTTTGGACCATTGGCCCTGATCAAATAATTTTTAACACTGCCTTGTCCAATTTCCACTGTTAGAAACCATGGTTATCATCTTAAATTGTTCCAGTTTGTTACTGTGAATTATGAATAGAGGTACAGGTGTAGAACCTTACATCTGACTGTTTTCTCTTCAGAAAATGTTCCAAGTAGAACCTCCCTTTTGTGCTTTATAGACCTAGTGTGAGGCACGTCCAAAACGAAGTTGTCAAGGCCACGTTAAACGCGTTATTGATGGCTGCACTTGTGTGTTCCAGAGTTCCTCCCTGAAGACGTCTCAGATCAGTGAAAACAGCTCACTTGTCAGTGAACTCACCTCACTCACACACGCACAGCGCACTGTCCTGCCGCTCACTGAGTGATTAAAATCTCCCTTTTCATCTGCTATGAATAAACCATTGCCACACACGCTGGCTCTGAGGAGACTGCCGTGACTGAGACGAGAGCTAGCTGTCTGAAAGTCTTGATGAATTGCTTGACGAAAACATCACGTAATCACGCAGAGATAAAGCCTAAAGAGGCAAAAGTCTGAGGTCTGAGCGAGGGGCGAGGTCTTCACAAGTCTTGTTTCAATATTTTGATTTCCTTATCATGTTTTCTCAAGGAGATAAGACCGTTTGCTACTGCTGTCAAACACAATGCTGCAAATGAATTCAATCCTGTTTGGTTTTGACGTCAGGGTCTGAACGCTTGATTTTATTGACTAAAAATTAGTTTACAGAAGCAGTGTTATGAGTATTTAGGGCAGCAGACATACAGAAGAGAGAGAGAGAGGTAGAGAGAGACAAAGAGAGAGAGAGAGAAAGAGAGAGAGAGCAAGACAGACAGACAGAGCGATGAGTAATACTATATTAAAAGCCTTATGCATGTCTTGACATGTTGCTTACTAACATTTGCAACTGTACACTGTGTGCTAACACATCTGTGTGTGGAAGTGGGGTGTGTTTCTTCATATACTGTGTTACAGCATGCATATTACAGTGTACATGTGGCCTACAGAAATGTCCGACTGTCAGAAATAAAGTGCACCGTCATTAATCTCTGTTCCCTCTGAGCGTCTTGGTGCTTTATATTTGGCCATCTATGCACAAGTTCCCTATGATTATATTATAATCATTGTAAACATTTTTACTACTACTATTATTATTATTATTATTATTACCCCAAAGCTACATTCTGCCCCTGAGTCTATCCTTCTTTCTTTTTACTTATATCTGTTCTCACGTAGTGAAGTGTTACTCAGCTTTCTAATTATTCAAAATATTCTAAATGTATTTCCCTATGACCGGGGGACGTAAAATACAATTTTCCATAAACTTCCGTGGATAACTCAATAGTCGGGAGGGATTTACCCACATGCTGTGAAGCAATGTATTCTTTATTATAAGATGTATAATAAAAAACAATGTGTAAATGCTTTATTTACCTACGAGTTAGTAAATTTTAGAGGAAGGCAGACATTTTTTTCTGTCTGTAGTAGCTTCATGGGACTCCTAAACAAATAATCGGAAGTTGTTAGGGCCTTTTGTACAGAGGTATTACAACTCAATTTAATTACGTTTGAGCACAGAATCATGTGTTTGTAATGATTTCTTGAATTCTTCTTGGAGTGTGGGTGACTGACAAACCACTGGGCCTTTTCCCAGGGTTTCAAAATGAACCATCACATTCTGTTACCTAGATGAAAGCTGAATGCTCCAAGCTTTTCAACGGTTGGTGAGAAGGTAGTAATTGGTTGGATATTTTTGAGAATTTTAAAAGGCATTTTTCCCAGACACTAATGTAGTTATGGTATTTAGAATATGACAGTCATCTGTTGACCATCAAAGAGAATCTGCTCTATTCTGGTTCAGTGCCTTAGGGCATTGAGTGTTTCATGTATTTAATGACGGCTTTCCTTAGAAAAGGAGCATGATGGGTACTCAACAAATGTAAATGTCATCAAACCGATGTAGATGATGATGTGGACGATTGACAAAAGAAAAAAGTTGAGGAATCCTCCTTTGAACCAGGAAAGAAATTCGATCCAGCCTACCAAACAATGCAAACGATGAACAACAAAGCTATGAAGTATTTCAAAAATGTTGGCAGATTCAAATTCTTGCGAAGAGCCAAGACAGGTTTTGGTTTTCTATTTCGGTTGGCTGTTGGCCAAGAGTAATCTGTAATTAAAACTTCACAGAATAACCCTCAAGGGTTCAGTCAACAAAGAGATACTTGCTCTTCCAACAGCAATTTATTATGTAGTACTGAACATACCCCTGTTTAAAACGTCTTACCTGAGACTATAGACTAATCCGTTTTTTATTTGTTTTTTTTTTCCCTTTCAAACAAACGACAGCGAATAGAAGCCGCAGGTGCACACGCTGACGGAATGGCAGTTTACAGGAAGCACTCTGATTTGCTATGAGTGTGTGGGTTTTTTATAGAGATAGATGAATTTCCCATGAAAGACACACTGTGTACATGTATACTATACGAGCCTGAATGGAGCGAAAGGTTTGGTGTACGGTATGCTGAAGTAGATATGAATGGAGCCAAAACAAACAGATGCAATAGAGCAACAGAGGAAATGGCGCCTTTTGCAAACAAAGAGAGTTCTATGAAAAAAATACTGCTTTTCATCAAAAAGGATAATGGAGACTTCTAATGACACCAAAATGTCTTTTGAATCTTCAAAAAGGAGCGTTTGTTGTTCAACAAAACAGCTGAATGATGAATATCTTCCATGTTTGTCGATTACTGAGCGGGCATAATAGAACTTACCTTGGAGGATATAAGTATGCTTAGGTAGGATTAATGGTGGCTGGAGATCACAGAGATCTCACCATGGATAAGGATGAAAAGCTACTGAATGAGTATTTTGTCAACAACTCATAAATGTATTAGCTAATCAACTAGGCAAGTAGAAGCTCCAATGTGCTCCCAAGTCCCTTGTCCTGGAAACCTCACTGACTAGGCTAAATATAGAGTGCTCGTTAGGACCTGGCAGGACCTGGAGGATTTTTTTTTGAAGAACAGTGGGCAGTGTAACTGCTCAGGACAAACAAGGGACTCATGAACAACTATCACATCATCCAGGTAACGACACACAGTATTAAGAATCGAGCGTGTGTAAACTTTTGAACTGGATCATTTGTGTAAATTCAGTTATTATCATCTTTCTCGGGTTGTTGAACCAACATGTCTGCCCTGTGTTGTTGATCATCAGGAGTAAATGTTAAACTCATCTGTCATTTACTACTAAAGAAGGCAGAAAGGAAAGTTTGCATAACTGTGGAAATTGGATAGGGCCCATTGGTCCAACCAAACTTTGATTCCCCTTTCTTCTTCTACATGAAAAATGATCTAGGTTACAGAGAAATATCTGTGTCGCCCATGGAGTCCATATTTTGGAGCTTTTAAACTGTCCATTCTTCCATCTCCTTTAGCTGATGACAAATCTCCTCTCATTGGCAGTAGCTTCCCGGTGTGTGTGTGTGTGTGGGCAAGATCCTTTGAACACATATGAGACTAATCTGAAACAGAACACATACTAAGGATGACATACCATCATATCACAGAAGGGTTTAGTTATTACAGTGTTGCCAGTGTCTGTGTCAAGCTCTATTCGTAGTTCAGAGGGTGAGATAAGAGGACTAGAGTGATTTAGCACTTGAGCACATCAGCCTCTCCGTGCTCTAAATTGCTGCGAGCACTCATGCTGCCCTGACACATTCACTTTTTTCATAAGCAGGAGGTTGAAGTGAATGCGTGTGGTGGTGGGAGGAGATTCGGGATTAAGTCACAGCGATCTTTAAGTGTGTGTAACACAGTCTGTGTGATTGCATTACGGATGGATATTTAACAGCATCTCTGGTTCGTGTCAATCAGGCGCACGTCGATGACATCAGACAGTGATGATTGCTTCAGAGGGTCGGGAGATCTGGAAACATGTTGAAGAATTAACGTTTGCTGTGCGGTTAATACGAGTATAAAAATGTTTAAGTGTTTCCCTTCGGACTGAAAAATGGGAGTGTAGGATTCACTTTACTGTGCCAGAAAATCACTTCTGAGTATTACTGCAGTAAATTTGGCAGTTCTGGGTCATAAATCCTCCAACATTTATACAGTCAGAACTCACAGATGGTTTCTATTAAGGTTCTGTATTAAAGAACGATACGTACACTACCGGTCAAAAGTTTGGAGACACTCGACTGAAATGTTTCTCATGATCTTAAAAACCTTTTGATCTGAAGGTGATCTGAAGACCTTCATGATCGTGACATCGGTGTTGTAGACAAAAATATAATTGTGCCAACATATTCATTTCTTTCATTAGAAAACTAACATTTTATTTACAAAAAAAAATAATAATATTAAAACGAATGAATTGGAGCGAAATATTCTGTAAAGCAGCCAGTAAGTGTCCAGCATCAGTAGGAACTCCTTTAATACTGTTTAAAAAGCATCTCAGGGAAATTCCTCAAGAAACTGGCTGAGAAAATGCCAAGAATACATTTCTGGAATTTCTAGGCGAAAAGGGTGTCTACTTTGAAGATGCTATGAAATAATTTTGATTTATTGAGGATTTTTTTATCACAACATAATTCCCAAAGTTCCGTTTGTGTTAATCCAGAGTTTTGATGACTTTATTATTATTCTAAAATGTGAGTGGAAAAAATAAAGAATGAGTGTGTCTAAACTTTTGACTGGTAGTGTACGTTAATACCAAGTGTTGCTGAATTCTCAAATCTGATTGGTCATGAGGTGTCAGACGGTTCGCTCAATCAAATACTTGAAGGACTTGAAGGGCATTATATTGTAAAAATTTTCTGAAAAATAAGAAGCATTTTGGAAGGAGTCTCCAGTATTTACGCTTTTTTTCCCACAAGATTGAGGGTTTTGTGATTTCTCAGTTTGATGACAAGCTGCATTTGTTTTGTCTTGTTAACTTCAAAAGAGCCTGGTAGGGGAATGACTGTTTATCGCTCATATTACATAAGTGATAATGAGAATGAACATGTTCCGCAACTTCAAATGTAACCGTAGATGGATAAAACATAACGCTATGTTTTTTCGTTGACAAATCGCTGAGGTATGAGGAATAAAACATTTCAGGGCATGCTATTATTTGAAAATAATCAACTTTGGGGTGTTACTAGTAACTCCACTTCAAATCAGGCTGCATCACACCATCTTGTCGTTGATTATCTTCCTATAAAAGCACACCTTACTGTTGCTTAACAGTTCTATAAAATCGGATGCATGCTACAAGAAATGGTACTTATTTTGGACCTTTTTGGGGTGTTATTGAAGACACTCAAACAAAATGTGTTGAAAAACAGGAGCCGACAGACATTAAGATGGTGCTGTTATATTTCTTTGACAAACACATCTAAGAAGCTGAACTTTGTGAGATTCGATCATTTGCTGCGGAGCATCTCGACTCTCTATATACCGCTTCACACAAACACACACATCAGCAGCAGACACCCTTCACATTCCATCCAGTCACTGTCTTAAAACCATTTCAACACACTTCCAGACTTCAGTACTCTCGGTTTACAAGCATATGTGTGTCTAGGCTTCCACCGGCCACGTCCATCATTTGACGAATGGGTGTTGCGGAGCAGGACTTCCTCGAGTCCTACCAGGCATTTATTTTTTTGGACTTGCTGGAATGTGAGCGGTTGAAAGCCGCTCTCAGAAAACACCCAGACTATAAGTTGCCAAGTTTTCGGGGTTAGCCTATGTGATTGCAGAACACTCATATGTGGAGCTGCCGCTTTCAGTGTGCTTGTGTGTGTGGGTGTGTAGTGTGTGTGTGTGTGTGTATGTGTGATGAAGAAACGGCAGCTGATGAAAGCAAATCCTAAATCAACACTTCACATCTGAGGGGTGTTTGGTGAACCTAGTCGAGTCATGCTGCATGAATGAGCAGCATAAACATTTCAGTGAAAAGTTGATTCACAAAATAATGTATGTGCATTTGGCTGCTGGGAAATCAAATCTAGTCATTAACCTCTCGCAGTGGTCTTCCATTTGGAGCCAGAAATGGAAAATACTGTATATTATGCGGTATGCTGACTATATTTGTTCTTTCAAGAGTATGTTGCTTTTTTTTTGACAAACCAGAATGCAGTGGCGAAGTTGTTTCTAATCCCAGGGACTGTTCTGGTATTTTATGGTAGCAGGATTGTCGAGCATGGTATATTGGGACTGTTTTTTTGTGTATGTGTGTGTGTGTGTGTTTTTTTCAAATAGGGCGTGGAGCTTTCCTTTTCTGTTATAACTACAGGAGCTATATATCTAATGATAGACCATTGCTCAAATAACAGAGCGTGACAGTGTGTGTGTGTGTGTGTGTGTGTGTGTGTGTGTGGCAGCAGTTTCTGGTTTGAACTTATAGACTAAAAACCATCTAGCAAAACTGTGTGTACATTTGAGTGTGTTTTAATTACACACATACTTCTGTCCAGTGGGGTTTCTAGGTTTTTAGACATGACGTGACAAAATGGAGGTGCAAGAATATATTAATGGGTGGCGCCACAAATAAAGTATTGTACCCTGTGGTGAAGAGCAAAAAAAATTTTAGTCGTTTAAATTTTAGCAATGAATAAAAAATTAATTCAGTATACAGTAGAGCAAAGCAACATGCAATGTAAGTTAATGCTGAATAGTTCTTCCTTTACAGATTTGTAATAATACAATTTTTCGGCCCTTTTTTGCCACAGAGTGTATATTTACTTGCATTATAGTATTATGGAGTTGGATGTCTGAAATTGGATGGCAAGGCTTGTTACAAGAGAGAAAGCTGCCCCCCTGTGCCACCAATGCGGCCACTCCCTGCTTTCCTCTCTCCCCTGACCTTGATGATGGAGTAAGCACACCGTACATGGGTGTGAACTGTGCATGTTGGGGCGTACGTGAGTTGAATTGATTTGTTGATGCACATGTCAATCAATGGTAAATACCTTGGCAAAGCATCATTACTGAAGTTGGTGTGTGTCAAAATCTAAACTGATGCTATAAATATAATGCTATAATGAGAATTCCCCTTACCTGTACAGTAGATTGGGGGGAATGGAAAATACCGTGATGCTACATAAAATCCTACCAGATTCCCAGTGAATTGTTAAATTCATAAATCCATATAGCAGCCCTTCACACATGTCCTTAAGGGAGATTCAAAAAAGCATAACCCCTTTGAGACCTGGTCTGTTAGCGTCACTGAATACATAGTGACCTGATTTGCTGTCCATAGCATTGACGATGAAGACGAGCTCCAGCGTCTGCTTGTTCCCCAAATCCGAGCAGGATAAAGAATCGATATGGCCACGCATCATTAGTTCTCCCTCTCTCACTAAGTGGGCTTGTGAGCAGCTGCATGTCTCTATTTTGTTCATTCCCTAAATCTCTCAATCAATTTTTTTATCTCTCAATCACTGTCCTGTGTCCCCTCCCTATTTTGTGCACTCGCTCTGCTTTTTTTTTTTTTTTTTAACAGGGTGCCTATCAAACTGACAGTGGAACTGCAACAGCTGCAAAGCAGAGACGATACCGTGTCATGTCAGGCACCTAATTACACGAACACAGAAAGAAAGAGAGGGAGGAACAAAAAGAGAGGGAGAGAGGGAGCGAAGCAGCTGTGGTCTGTATGTGAAAGGACAGCACAGCTGATAATACACAGACAGTTCCTCTCAGTCACAGCCAAAGAAATCAAGAACTGAAACAACCTCCATTAAAATGAAAACTGAGAATGAGGAATGCGTGACTAGGCAAACGTACAGTAGACCTACAGTAGCACAAGCTGGCCATATGTGTGAGTGTGTGTGAGTGTGTGAGTGAAGATTCCACACTTCTTGTATCTTCTTGTAGAAAGATTGTCCAACTCCCTCGATATGCCAAAACTCTCTTCCAAAACGTGTCAATGATCTCCCTAGAATATCAAATTCATATTACAAGCAGCGTTTGAAACAGCCCGCTATCCTAAAGCAGGGGGGTTGGAGACTATCCACCTGTGCCACAATCACCCACACCCAGAGCACAGCGCTGTATGACAGCACACACTCCGGCCACTGTAACTAAATCAGACGTGTGTGTGCCAGACGTATCGGCTAGACGGGCTGAGCTGCAGACGACAGAGCAGACTAAAACCTGCGTTCGTGTTCAAAACGGAACATGTTCAGGCCGCAGTGGCTCCGGACACACACAGCACACGCAGACAACACCTGCCTCCTTTAATTTCAGGCCATGACCTCTTCAACTCTGAGATCAATGCAGGCTAAGCAGGTAACCTTCATTTTTAGGAGATGTGACATCAGAATTGCAACCTCTGTGTGAGAAGTGAGACCTCCTACAGTTTACGTTTACTCATAAGTATCGACTCCAAAGTCGCAGCTACAGAATTTGAGCTAAACCAGAAACAGTACACAACACAAAAGTAAAAGATATGATCTAATCCAGCCATGTGAATGACTTTGTAGCATGGCACTTCTTTTATATTTAGCTCCCTAGGTCGTGAGTCAGTATATTGTGTAGACGAGTTTGGGCACTGTTAAGGACCCTGGCTCACTACACATTGGGACACCGATAACTCAATTTCCGTGACATAACTAAATATAAAGTTTTATATGTCATATAAATTTGTTAGCTTAAACACATGCATTTCTGTTATGGTACTTCAAGCAGGATTGTAGGCTAGCTAGTGGATTTTTAAAAAATCATTAAACACTTTTTAGACTCAATCAAACAAAATATATATAGAACATCAAATAAAGTAAAAAATCGCTAACGTACTGTAAGTAATCATTTGAGAGCTACAACAACTTCGTACATACGTACATGGTCACTGCAATAATACTACTGGCCAATAATGCAAATTTCAAAAGACTAACGGTGAAATTTTGCTTATTCAGTTTATTCACACCAGAACCATCGATCACGGCCAATTCTGTTGAAAGGAATGTAATTTAACTTACTTGAATAAAGCTAGTTCTGTCCTAAATTTGTTCGAAACTATCCTAAACTGGAAATCCCACTGATGTAAAGAAGTGTCTACTCTATTTTGAAGCTGCTCTCTTCTCAAATACCCCTGTCTCTCATCATACAAAAGGAAGGTTTTGACATCGCTTCAGGACAGTAACCTCATCCAAAGTCAGTCCTCTCCATTTTCCCCATTCTGTCTCCCCATTCTTCCATCTACCCTCCTCCCTTCCCCTTTCAATTAACCACAATGCCCTGCAGGTATCCTGGCTAGCAGCTCGTTAGATCTGTTTTCTTACAGAGCCGATGACAGCACAGCAGAAATGTGGCCTTTTCCCACTCATTGTACTGTAGTTTACTTCCTAATGGTTAAGGTTAGATGTTGAAAAAGGAACCATTGGTCTTAACTCAGCCTTACAGGCTTCTCAGGGTGTGCTGGGAATGACAGTTTTCAGCATAGCGACAAGCAAAGAGTGCAAGCATGGAATGCTCATGATTGTGGAAACTGAAAAGATGGCTGACAGGTGTGAATGCTACAGCCTAAAGCACATACCGTACAGATCAGGAGAGCACATTTGGCATGGATGAAGTTTCACAAGGTCTGTCTATCCCCGAGTTCAAAACCAGACATGTTAAATTCACTGTCCAGTTTTGCAACTTTACGTTTGTTTGCTTGAAACTTTGTGTCTGGCCATATATAACTGTCATAAATGGAGATTAGGCATTTACTATATCAGATCACTCACATACAGGTGTCGTTCCTTAGGGTGCATTTTACTGAGGTCAGGCATATGCATGTCATTATTTGTTGTATGACCTCATGGCTGATAGGCACCAGATACTCTGGTCTAGCCACAGGCATTCATTTGCTAATACTACACAATAAGGGCCCATTGTTAAACTGAAAACAAACTGTCATAACAGAGATCAGTGCGTCTAGAATAGAGGTCAGCATATAAACCATTTCAAATGTTGTACCTCTTCCGTTATCGGCTACACGGGCTTGAATTGGAGTGTACTTGTGAGCTATTTGGAAAGCTCTCGATGCTTTATGGGAAGTCTGTACTTTGGTATTTTGGTGAGGCTAAAACAGAGGCAGTTTTAGATCATCTCAGCTATGGAGGCCAAGTCAGGACCAAATGTGTTAGAAGGACCATTCAGTCGACAGTTTTGCTTCGCCAAGCAAGTCAAAAATACCATGCAAGACAACAGGTCACTGAGTAGTGTGGGAACAGAATGCTAATTAGCTAGCTAGTAACAGATTGTAATTAAGAAATTCATAGAAGCTATTAACTTGCTTCATTAAAAAATAATATTAATCAAAGCCTATCTGTGTGACCTGGGCTCTAATTAATAGCTTTATTTAATATCTTTATGCCCAGTTTGGTATATGTTTTGGTTTTAAACAGCTTATGTAAAATAAACCTTAATATAGAACTAATACTAATAAGTTGTAATATTACAATTTCCGCATGATTTTCAAAGAAACGACAAAATAAATGTTGTTCAGGGTGATCTCTAGGCCTATTTCTCTAGTTACTCTAAGTGTAAAGGGAAAAAAAAGGTTTATCTGTGACCTCTCCCAGACTTTTATGTTACACTAGAGTAAAAGACACACCAGCATTCCCACTCACTCACCCACGTCTCAGATGTTCCCAGGTGACCCCACACACCCACGCGCTACTCTACACGCACATGCAGCCTGTGGCTGAAGCATATGAAATTCTGCAGCAGTGTGTGAGACTGAGGTCAGAGGGATCAGAGCCCATACTGAGCCAGATCTAAATACACACACATGCACATTCTCCATTTACTATACCCCACTGTATACAGCGAAATCCCCAGGGCTGAATGAGCGCCTCCTGTGCTCATTTGTTACTGTCTGGACTTGTAGGTGTTAATTGAACCCTGGAAAATGTTGCCGTGTGTAGTGTAGTCAACACACACAGCTGAATTGGCCTGCGTTAGTGTTTCTCTGATTGCACATTTGTCATTATTATACATCAGTGATCACTTTTTGTTGCAGCAGTAGCAGCATTCAAAGGTCGCTGTACTCAGGATTCATGAGGCTTTAGGACCATCTCACATCATGTGACATTGGTTTATTCACCAGTGTTTGGTAGCCTGTAGGATTACCTGACAACAGAATCCAAAGTAGCTGATCACAGCTAGATTACTGTTTGCTAAACATAGCTAGCTCACGAACTTAATAGGATGTTAGCTGGTAGCACAATAGCCACATATGGTAGCGAGAAATCTATAGTATTACTTTGTTGACTTTTACCACAGAATGACTTCTAGCAATCTACGAACACAAATACAAACACATATAAGATCAGAGCGACTATATGGTACGATATATTTGGTGACTCCTTTCTCACAATACACTAGTGTTCCATTCTGCTGGCGGATTGACTTATCAGACATTTTCAATCAGTATAAACAAAGGCATAATTTTATTGCTGCAAGTCGGTTATAAGATGAGTCAGGACACTGATGGGTTTCTCTGTGTAGAGAGTCTTGGATCTGTGTTTAGCTAGCTGCTGGTGAGCAGGATGATGGGAAAGGGGAGGGGTTTGAGCCCCCTGCTGGTCAAACAATTCATACCTCTCCACAGTAACATTGGTAACGAGATAAAACGAACAACACAACTAAAGCTTTTTTTTTTTTGATAGCAAAATACTGTGTACAACTGCCACAATTAAAATGATAACATTTAAATCTAGTAGGCTAGGCAAAAAAAAAAAAAAGAAATACTTAGGAAAAACTGCAAATCTGTAAAGCCCTGAGTGTCTACTTTCATATGAGCTATTAACCACTACTATGGAGTGTGACATTCACTGCTGAACACAGGCACCCGCAAAACAAATAGGCAGAAATAAAAAATTTTTGGCCTCTGGTAAAAAGAGTCCATGTAAAAATGGTATGGTGAACATAATTATCTACCTCAAGAAGGATTCATACGATGTTGCATACAAATTTGGTCAAAATGAGGAATTCAGAGTGTAACTTATAAATGTGATACTTATAACTTAGAAATGTGGCTGGATTGTATGATGCCAAACTAGTTCTAACCAAGTTTTTTTTATCTGAATCCTGTGTTTTATGGCATTTGCATGGGTTTTTTTTTTAATCATGTAGTGTTTATTTAAGACATATTGGGCAAGTTCTGCCTCCCAACAGCCGATGAATCTTCCAAACAAATGTCATACTGGCTTCCGACTAATCCCCGCTGCTGTCTGCAGCCAGTAGCTCCGCCCCCTCCTGCTGAGAATGAACCAACAGCATGCACTACCTGCTGGGACTGAGCCAATCGCCAGCGTCTCCAAGCAATCGTCCAGTCAACAGTAATACTTATTTATCTCACTCTTGTTCCTGTTCTCTCTGTCTGTGATTTAAAAAAAAATGAGCACAATCTTGAATCCTGAAACTGTCCATCTTGTAAGCTCAGTGTTCAATAAATTCAATTCTTTTAAAGGAGACAGCTAAAATAAGCAGATAAAAGAGATAAAGTCCACATTTAGGGACAAAGAGATTTTTTATAATGAAAACATTGAGCAATTTCAAAAAAGCAATTTTTATGAGGAAATATCTTCAAAGCCTCAGTGAGCCAGAAATGTTAATATCTTCAGAACAAATGAACAAAACTAATAGACAAACACCATCTAAATTCGATCCCAAATTTCCCCTGGCACTCCAAGGCATTATATCTGTATATGTGTGTATGTATGTGTGTGTGTGTGTGTGTGTGTGTGTGTGTGTGTGTGTGTGTGTGTATGAGTGTGTGTGTGTTCTTAAAAACCTGTGTACGTGTGAATCTATGTTTGCCAAGGTCACCAAATACAGTCGACTCCCAGCATCCAATGGGACTTCCACATAACAGCTCTCTCTTATAAAATTCTAATTGGGGCAGCCTGGCTCAGGAAGCCCTACCCAAACCCTCAGAATAGCCGTGCCTGTACCAACACAGCAGAAATACCTGCTCCCTCTGCCTAATACAACACCCGTTGTCTGGACTTAACACACCCATTGAGCTGAGTCTCTTCTGACCTTCAAATTACCGTTACTAACTGAACCCCACCTGAAAATAACTCTTACTAAGATAAATGGCTGTACAACTCCATCAACATGTCCTTCTAAAGGTGGTGGTACTTTCCCAAGGTGGAAAAAGTTGTACCATTCCACAAACAAGCAATAATACAGGTTACTGTGCCTTTCATTTTTTGTTTAGATTTTTACAGTTGGACTTATCTTCATGGAGCTATTGATATCAAAAGCTGATAACCATCTCTTTGCTATTGCTTTATCTTTTTCTTGGCTGCTGTTGACTCGAGAACCCTGTCTGTCTGCCTGAATGTCTATTTGTCTCTTTAATATTTTTGTTACTGTGGACAAGTGCTGCATTGTTGGGTCTGGCACTGAATGCTAGCTTTAAAAAAAATATGAATGCATCGTTGACTTCACAAGTGCGCACTGTGCTCCAGTTTAAACCGGGTCTTTTCCTGCAGTGTCCGGAAGCAGACAGTGCTCCATGATTACTTGTCCTGTTCACAACGTTACTTTAAATACCATTCAGTGCGGTTCTGATATACTGTATTGCATAAGAATGCTTTCTTGGACCAAATATTTCACATTGAACTATAGTGTAGGGTCGGTCTTGTTTAGTCCAAATCACAAGCCTCCTGTTATACCGAAACATACGCTTTAAGCTCAGTCAATTATCCAGACATGGAGAGAGGAGGAGGGGGACGGAGGGAAAGGGAACCTTTAGGAGAGGTGGCAGACCTTTTAGTTGCTCTTTTATCCTTTTGTTGTGCCAGTCAGTGTGGATTTAAGTAGCTCAGTGGCTTCTGGTAATAGGTCCCTTCACACATGAGAAGAGTGTTTCAGCATGTGTAGGGTGTGTGGTTGTGTGTGTGTGTGTGTGTGCTTGTCTGTACTGTATGTGTGTGTGTGTGGGTGTGTGGGGTATGTTTAGTGCTTAGTGGTTACTTGCAACACGGTGTAATTATAGGATTTGGAGAGACTTACCTGTTTGTAGCAGGCCAGCTCCGCTATCATTTACTTTAAAGTGGCGCTGAATGTCAAGCAACACACCTGAGAGAAAGAGACAGAGAGAGAGAGAGAGAGAGAGAGAGAGAGAGAGAGAGAATCAGTATTTGTGTCCTAATATCTGTCAGTAAAACTGTTAGTTAATATTCAATGCTTAAATAGTGTACAATTCTGTTTGCGCAATAAAGACCACTAAGATTTTTCTAATATATTAAAAAATACTGTTGTATGGAGTTTTATCAACACTCATGATGTCATTTGTAGGGCTCCGTCTCTAGCTTATTAACAAGTAACATTGAAACCACACATTCTCCAACTCAATTTCATTCTGGTAATCTAAAGTCATTGAAAGTAAACACTCCTTACTTCCCTATTCTCAGTGAATGAAATAGCTAATTCTGAGCAATCTGCTTGTCAGAAAAGTTGATTTAAAGAAGCACTAGGGTCTGTCCAGCCAAATAAGGCATTTCAAAAACATATGCATACTGTATTAGTTCAGCTTCTGTGTGTCAATGTTGTATCACTATAGCACTATTACACTATTTCATGATTGACCGTAGTTTTATTCAAATGTCTTCAAATGCTTAAGCTACATTTCAAGTAGCAGGATCAGGTGTGCAGGATTAGGGTTGGAACTAAATCCTGCAGGTGGACAGATTTCCAAAAGCACACTTTACCTAATCAGCTAAGTGAGAAGGCCTGATCTGATACACATGCTCCGGAAGACCTCACCACCATGGTGTAAGATTTCTAATGGAAGGACATCAAATGATCATATCTTCAACAGCTTTAACAGACTCAAAGTCTAAGTATTCGATGTTTTCATTATATCTTCACTACCTCGCTAGTTAACATGTAATAACAGGCTATTTATAGCCTAGCTTAGTGGGACATTTTTTCCTGAAAAAACTAAACCAATTTAAGCAAGAAAATAAGGCGTGATTGCGTCATTAGTTCTGCAGTATAACTCAGCCAAGTCATCCCCAGCGTTGAAACGAATTAACACCCGCGGTGTTTAGAGTACTTATTTGGTGTCCAGCTGGACTTGTACAAATTCTAATGGCGTTAATTCAACACTAGAGATTTTAATTTGCATAATTTAGAAACCATGTGCATAGGAGCACAAGGACGAGCTATCTGAAAGTTACTTTTGTTACAATAAACATAGAAGAAGGCAAGAAGGTTGTGCACAGGCTGCCTTACATATACTGTAGTGCATTGTGAATGTTTTCTTCCACTGCGTCTATCCATCCATTTTCTGTTCCGCTTATCGTACACAAGGTTGCGGGAAGCCTGGAGCCTATCCCAGGGAACTCGGGGAACAAGGCCGGGGGCGCCCTGGACGATCTACAGTGAATGTCTTTAGACTGGGGGGAGGAAACCGGAGTACTCGGAGGAAACGCCCGAAGCACAGGGCAGTGGCGGGAATCGAACCCCCAACCATGGAGGTGCGAGGCAAATGTGTGAGGCAAATGTACATCCTATTTATTTATTTATTTATTCATTCATTTATTGTTACACTTGGCATACTTATTACTGTTATTGCCTGAGCTTTGCCATCATATTAGTTTGTCACCAGACAAAAAAAAGGCATGGGCATGTGTGAACTCGCTCTCGCAAGATGCAACATTCCTGCTCACAATCTGACAAAGACAATCAGCATTCTCTTTCTAACAGTCACATTACTAAGGTAGAGACTTTTTTTTCCCAAGAAACAGTCATGTTTGTTTGGATCTGAACCCTGAATTAATGCCAGAAATTAAGCATTATCTTACATAAATTTTGAATCACTCCATTATAATTATTCATGCAGCTATCGGATTATGATGTTAAAAAGGGAGTACAGCATTTTTTTTTTTTATTTCTGCATAATTTATAGAAGTATTTTAAAGAAAATGGCCCATTCTAAAGAAATTTTCCAACCTGCAACATATACAATGCAAAGAAATTCTGTTCACTCTGCTATCCAAAGTCTTTGGGATCTTGAGTAGTATTTTCCCTTGCGTATTTCCTCCAGCTACAAGCTATAGCAGTGTTTCCCAAACCTGTTCTCATCCCCCTATTGGGTCTCATCTTTGCAGCTCCCAAGACACCTGAACCAAGCAATCAACACCAAATACCTGGTACAGACACATGAAATGTCTGTGGGGTAAACAAAGTTCTTGAAAACTGATTTCTGAGCTACAATATCAATTGCTGCCAGCTAGGATCTGGATAACACTGTTCAGACATGGTCCCTGTCCTTCTGTTTCTTGTCTGAGACAGGTAGCGCTGTAATTAGCCAGCAATCACCCACCTCTGTTGGGTCTCGCTCTCAAATCCCCCACAGGGATGGGGATCCCTATGCCAGATGGTGCTAGATTGCCCCGCCAAAACCGCACTGTCCAACAGTACTTTGTATAGCGCGTTATAAAATACCGGATAAACCAGATGAAGCTATTCAAGGTTTTCATAGTGTTACTTGAAAGAAAAGTGCGTATGGTGGGACTTTTACTTTCTTCAAAAGAAAACCATACAATGAAGAGATTTGGAATGATTTATTCACAAATCAAACCAAGTTTACTTGGTTTGAGATGAATTGGCAGGTCGATGGTGTCAGTGTTAGTGCAAACAACAAAGTTTTTTTGTTGTCAACCTCTCAACCAGATGTCCTAAAAAAGAATAGTGCACCTCCTATTCATATCTGTATTTGTATTCATTTAGAACACATCTAATCCTAGTTCAATCCAAATAATGTATTTGTATTCGGTTACATCAGTAGTATATATAGCAGTATATACCAATTATTTGCCCTTGTCCTAATCCCTCTTCTCTCAACCTTTGGTGCAACAGCAACCTGAATCATCTACCAGGACCATACTTGGCATCCAACCATTTAGAGAAGAAAACGTCATAAATTGGAAAACAGCAGTGTAAAATCTTCAGCCAGGCTGAAATGAAGGACAACACCTCTGACTGGACATTGCATCAGTTCTTTATGGAGGTCAGTGCTCCTATCACCCGCCTGACAGGACTAGCCATGTGTAGGCAACAACAGCAGAATGCAAATGGCCCAAATGGTCAAACTGGCATCACAGACCTTCTGCCACCCACCTCTGTTGCCATAGTAACATAGTCCGGACATGCAGACGAGGAGAGGTCAGGGTTGACCAATGATCAGTGAAGTCAGATACAGGAAAACCGAGAGGATTGTGCAAAAAAAAATGTATGACTAAAACACAGCTCTTTCTATACTATTCGGTTGTGACAGTTATTTATTGCTATATGTGACAGGTGTAATTGCCCACACGACTTTATGTGCTTCTGAACAAGTGTTGTTTGCAGGGGGTTATATCACAGAGCCAGAAGGCGTTTTTGGAATTGCTGTGGCAGAACGCAGATACCGCAACACATACTTACTCAGGTGAAAGAATGCTGCCCTGCCTGTTTTTGCCACTCCATCATGCCGTGTGATTTCATACTCGAACGCAGAGCATTGCTAGCAACGCGCTGGGTTCTTTCCAGAGAAGTTACAGTGATTCATTTCAGTATAGATTGTGCTTTGGAGAAGCCTACATGGTTGATCTGTCAAGTAAGCAGTAAAGAAAAATAGAGCTTTGTTTCCTTATTTATGTAATTTCAGATGACACTATAAATTGACCTTAATTCATATGCCTATTTTTTTAATCATCTGATAAAAGACAACTACGCAGGACGTCATACAGAATAAATCGTATGTTTGCTTTTCAAATTAGGTCAAATGTCTTGTTTAAAAATTGTTTAAACACAAAAAGTGTGTTCTTGGATAAAGAGCGACAGTAAAAGAGCGTCAGCTCTCTTGGATAAAGTAACAGATCCATTCGAGCTATGTATAAATGAAGCCATTATGCATGTGGATGACAAGGTGCTATTGATGCTTTCACCACATTGTCTTGTCTCAGGGGATCCATAAATTGTCCGTCTGCCATCCACAGGTCAATACATTGGTGCATTTCACTGTTGGTGGGGGTAAATCGACATGCTTCTGGTGGCCTCAAAGGAATTTTTTTCAAGGTCATGGTCAAGCCATATATAGTTTTAGCCTACTGATGTACTTATTACACATTTGATCTTTGTTTAGGGGCAGGGGTAATTGTGCATGCTTGGCTGATGCATCCTTGAACCTCTGCTCGAAAACTACCTTGTTTAGATGAATCAGTCTGCAGCGTGACTGCACTGTGAATTTCATGCCAAGTGGGAGCACAAGAAGCTTGCGCTCTTTCAGTTTGCTTTTTGTTATGAAATATCACCAGTCTCGTAACCGGGAAGCCTGAATTCTTTCCCCTCTGAGGAGTCTTGACCAAAATGACATGACAATTTGTTTTCCAGGGCTGAAACCAAAACACAGTCATCAATTCGGCCTGGGCAAACACAACCGCCACTCTGTTCTCCTCTTCGACACTCCCTGACAAAGGAGGGGGTTTTCTTCACACACCCAGGGCTTGGTATTTTAGGGCCGACACGTCACTATGTAGACCCTGGGGTCTCTCAAGCAGTCCTCTGACAGGGAGAAGTACGTTCTAGGAGTAGGACAGACCTATTTTGCTGCTCCCCTGAGAGAACCGCAAAACTCACAACTACCCCCCACCCCCCAACACCTCCCCCTCCCTCGTGCTATTTTAGAGAAGTAGGTTAGGGACAGGGCAGAGAGTTGATTGGCCTATTTACTGTAGTGGAGGAGAGACGAATCGTGGATCGTGGAAGAGGATAAGGGAGTGTAGGTTAGGAAAATAAGCAAAGCTTAGAGTTATCAGAAAAGAGAAGGCAGAGTGAGGTCAAACTGGATATGAGAATTCCTTGGCCGAGCATACGTTTCCATATCCTGTGTAAATGTAACGCTATGCTCTGCGGTAAGGAAACGTTTCCTCTCTGTTGCGTGCTCAGGCAGTTTCTCACCCGTTCCTCTTTGTGCTGTGACACGACGGGCTCGCTGCTCTGCTGCTGACAGAGACACATCCTGCTGTTCCCTTCAGCTTTCTCTTTTCTTGTCTGCTCTCCTCTCCTATCCCTTGTTCTCTTCTTACTCGAGCATGGGGCAATCCCTCTTGATGTGTCTCGGGGATCGATATAAAACACACAGCTTAGGGAAACGTGTGTGTGGTGTGTGTGTGTGTGTGTGTGTGTGTGTGTGTGTGTGTGTGTGCAAGCAATTAAGTGTGTTTGAAGGGAGGGAAGAACAGCCCATCCCACAAATCATGGCCTGTCTTTTAGCTCCTCTACAGTGAGCACACTATAAATGAGTGCAGCAGCAGAGAAAGGGCTAGCCACAAATATGCCCGACTGTGGTCGGCGGGCTCCTGACCGGCGGGTCCTTCCTCCTGCCTAGTGCTGGCCATGTGCCCAAGGCAGACAAGGGGGAACGCTTTTCGCTTTTTCCACTCCACTCCATAAACGCCCACGCTCTCAGTCCAAACACGGTGCAGATGTGTGAGAACAGTACATGTGGTAGAGAAGGAGCATGTATGCGGTGTGTTATGAAATTCCTATACCGTTCCTGCACCAGAAGTTCATTATCACTGCTTTCATCTTGCATGGGGATGTCATGGACGTTTGCGGTGGGACAGAAGTGTGTATTGCTGATCTGAGATTGCATGTCCATCGTTATGGTGGGTAAATCGGCATGTAGTTAATTCATTCCTTTTCAGCGCCCACTTTATCCTAGTCAGGGTCACAGTGAATCCAAAGCCTATCCCAGGAGCACTGGCCTTAAGGCGGGGAACCACCCTGGATGGGACACCAGTCCTTTGCACCACGCATACACATATTCACCAACATACACCAACATTCCACCCTCAATTTGCATATAGTGCACCAATAAATCACTGTCAAGAAAAGGAAATAGGAATCTTAATCTTTTTAATCTCAGTTGATCGTGATAAGCCATTTAACACTAGCTACTGTAGTCCTAGCTGATGAGTTTTACCATAGCTTAAAGCAGCCTTCATCAATATCAAAAGGAAATAAAGGGAGCAGATTCAACTAACAAAATCAACACCAACAAACACACACATGTTAATATAACTAGAGGATTAGCAGTTCCTAGTGGCGCTCCATTATCCTGTGTCCATTTTAGAATTGATGAGCTTTTGCTCACACACAAATAACAAAAACACGCCTCGTAGCCACATGAACAATGATTATGTTGGTCAACTTTTCCAAAACCAAAGCGCAAACCTAGACTTCTTCTAACAAAAGGCTATACTGTACCTTCTATTCGAATGGACTGCTGGTAAATATTTTATGGACGAAAAGCAAAGGAGAGGGAGTAAGAGAGAGCGTCTTCCAGGGATACTAGGCAGACATACAGCATAGCACATCAATAATGTATAATCTTGAGGATTGTGAGCTAAGCTAAGTTGCCAGACATCTAGCCATGCAGCAAATGGAGTGAAGCAAAGCAAAAGTATTCCATATTCACCCACTGACCCTTACACAGCAAGACAATGTCATGGCAGATATGCTAATATAATAAGAAAAGGCTACACTGAGGGTCTAATCACTTAAAGAGAACCCTCTTCTAGACAGCTTTTAGCTCATCCTGCCATAAAAATGTACTAGTGTTTCATTAAGCTGGAGAGACTGACCACTTTGGCATAATGAGATGACACATGTAGCTAAGATGGCACGCTGGCTATAATACAAGCAGTTCAATTTACATAGAATTAGGGTTGCACGGTATACCGGTACTACGGTAGTATGGCGATACTAAAGCTTCAAAATACCGCCGACGCCACTGTATTGTTTTAAACGGTAGTATCGTCAATACGGCAGTACTGTAAGTACTGTAAGTATGTGCAGCAGTTAATACTATTTTCAGTAAAACGACACATCTCACTGCTTTTGCAGAATACGCAAAGGTTAGTAACACTTCATTTAACCTAAATTCTTTACATTAATCTTTAAAGATTTCCTGTTTGCTACCAAGCGAGCTAACGTTATGCTAACCGCCGTGTGTAAACAATAAAATTAGCTGTGTTTGCAGTAAGCGAGCTAACGTTATGCTAACCGCTGTGTCTAAACGCTAAAATCAGAGTCCGTACAAGTGCTTGAATTTGGCTTTTTGAAATTAAAGTACTGGGAAACCTTGAAAATAGCTATGTTCTGTCTAGTGGTGCTTAAAAAGTGCTTGATTTAAAAAATAGTCAATAAATATATAATCGCTAAAGAACTTTAAAGCACATGAATACAACCCTTTCACTCAACATATGACTCCCCGCTGTAGCCCCTCCCCCTCCTCCCGTTATTCACTCACTCATTTTGACAGAAACAGCTCTGGTCCACTTTTCAGATCCTTTTAGTGACTTTTTTTCTTCTTAAAAAGCAGTTAGTGACAAAATCTAGCAACTGTTTGGGCATAGAAGAGAGTGGCCAGTACTGCCCCGCGAGCACAAGGACCTGCTTTCCCGCTACAGACACACCTCATGTGTGGCTTCTCTGATCAGTGAGGAGCAGCACATTCGTTCACTTCTAACTTTCTCTCTGAGTGATCATTTTACATATAGCTGAAATCACAGCACTGTGATCTTTATCTTCACTGTGGTCTTTAACTTATGTGTATGATGTTTTTGTCAGTTGACGAAATCAGGATTTTAGCAGTGCAGAGCAGGAGCTGGAAGTGTCTGCTGGTTAACATGTAGTCTTAAGGGGCCGCGTTTCAGTCACTATTTCATATTATTTATTTATTTATTTATTTATTTATGGGATTTAAAAAAAGAAATAAAGAATATGTTTGAATGTACTGACATGTAGTGCTTGAAAAAAAACAGTCATTAACAGTCATTTCATTATGAGACATCTGTATGAACCCTGAAATTAGCCGTGTTTGCTAGTAAGCGAGCTAACGTTCCCAATTATATGATTTTTTTTTTGGACTTCATTTCCAAATTCAGATATTTATTCCTAATGTGTGTTCATTCTTTGTTCTCTGAGGACAATTTCCATGATTTGCATGATTTCATTGCTTGAGGGAACAATGATGAAATATGCAGCACATTGAATTAGTTGCTTGCCAATTGTATGATTGTTCTTCAGTTTTTCCACTAGCCAGTTATACATTCTCATTAATAACGAATTCAGAGGAAAATCTGGATTGTCTGTTTTCATTTATATCTATGCATTTCTGTAAATTTGGTTCATTTTGTAGATTTGAATTATGAATTAATACAATATTGCGTGGTATCGTGATACTACTTGGTATCGTGTTACTAGTATAGTATCATAAGATGTGTTTATGGTATCGTGACAACCACACATAGCATTAACATGTGTGAACTAGCACTGGCAGCGCATCTGATTGCAAACAAGAACACCAAAGCTTTATCTCTGACTGACATTCATGAGCCAGCAATTAGCTCTAACACCAAAACACTTTTGTTCCTGGTTTAGTTGTTTGCTTGTTCATGCTTCACTTGATTATTTTGAATATTATATTTCAATGTGAGACTGCGTGTAATCATTTGTGTTTGTATGCCTTTCGTTTCTTTCTTCCTCTGATACACGACTCAGTTTTTAAAGAGCAGCGTGTGGTGTGGGTGAGATTCACCCAGAGGGTCAGTAGAGCCCCGTTCCGAGAATAATTAACGCCGAATGAAGGACTGAATTGCTTGATTAGCTGTCTTAATTACTAGCATTTACATGTGCAGCGCAGGACGTTTGCTACGCTTGCTTTAATTAGCCAACGTCTTTGAGGCAGAGAATCTGAGACAGTAAATTGAATTGACTAAAACAATGTGCTTAGGTAGCAACAGTCATGAATTACAAAGAGACTTTTCACAGGCTTTACGTTTTATTTCTTTGACAAGGGATGATGAAAGACTTTAAAAGCAAATGCTTTGCGAATAGTGTTTTTTTCCCCCGATGTTTTCAGACTTTTCTTGATTGGATGAGATACAACTACACAGATGTTTAATTTATTAGTGTCTGAGATGAACTACCAGAAAGATCGATACAGCTTGAAGTAGCAGGTCGAGATGTTCTCAGAATTTACAAGAAATAGATTGGCAAGCGAGAGAGAATCAGAACAGAGAAGTGAAGAAATTGAAAGGAGTAAGTAAGACAGAGAAAAGAGAAGAGCTAAATTGGACAAGTCTGATGTTTGCAGTGCTACCGAAGCTGGAAAAGCCTGAAGGCTGGTTTTTCAAGCTCAATTTAGCATCAACAAGCTGCAGCCTTTTCTCTCCTGTCAGAGCGGTCAGAGAGAGCGGAGGAATGCAAGAAGAAGGAAGGAGATTCCTTTTTTCAGCATGACAAACTGTTTGGTTGGTATCAGTTACAATTTCAGCTACCCATTCCAGAATTGAGTCATAATCTTAATCTAACATTCCTGTCACACATGCTCCTGAAAACTTAGTATCGTATTTGTACTTAGTATAAAGATAGTAAATCAGGACTTGGGGGACTTAGTGGTTAGCATGTTTGACTCGCACCTCCGGGGTTGGGGGTTCGATTCTCACCTCTGTCCTGTGTGCACGAAGTATACTATACATGTTCTCCCCATGCTTTGGGGCTTTCCTCTGGGTTGGGATCTCTAAATTGTCTATAGTGAATGGGTGTGCAAGTGTGTGTGATTGTGCCCTGCGATGGTTTGTTACCCATGTCCAGGGTGTCCCCTGCCTTGTGCATGAGTCTCCTGGAATAGGCTCCAGGCTCCCCATGACCCTGTGTACCATAAGTGGTACAGAAGATGGATGGACGGAAATCAGAACTGTCACAGCACCACATACTGTACTGTCACAGCAGAACAAGAACGAGATCGTCTCACACCACATGGATTTGTACCTAAGAAATTTGTGCCTGCTGTAATCATAAACACTGTCCTGGACACTTATTCACAATATACTCATACTGATCAACATTTCAACAGACTTAGTACTGTTTGGCTTTAATAATAATGATAGTCCCACTATCCAGTTTCACCCAGAAGAGGATGGGTTCCCTTTTGAATCTGGTTCCTCTCAAAGTTTCTTCCTCGTGTCATCTCAGGCTAATAGCTGGTGTGTTGTGGGCATTCTGGTGCACGATGACTCCCATTGCATCATCCAGGTGGATGCTATACACCAGTGGTGGTTGAGTCCCCCCTCCCCCTTCTCGTCTCTGGTTTGCTCATTAGGGATCAAAATCGACATCCTGATTTCTGTAAAGCATTAGCGATGATTTCTATTGTTTAAAGCGCTATATAAATAAAACGGAATTGAAATCAGCGTATACCTGTGAAACCTGTAACAACCCCCTGCACACCAATCTGCTATAAATACTGTATGTATAGCATATGCATCCTCTAATTAACCAAAATTATATTAATCGTGTAATTAACCATAGTTCCCTTCTTAGAGCTTTCTCCTGCACTTGATTCCTAGCTTTTGGTATGTGCCGATGAATACTACTACTACTACACTCTCTTGTGTTCCTTTTGTCTCAAAATTAATAGCACCCTTTTTCTGAAGGGAGAAAGTCTTAAAATGCAACACCTGTATGCAGAAACGTAGGCCTAGTGCTGGAGAGCAGGCACAGTTTGACTACATCTGGAAATGTACACAAGGGCTAAATGATTATTAGCTTATATGACATTTATTTTAAACGGATGCTTTCAATTACAGATGGGACTCGCTTCAAGCTAACTAATATGTAATCCATCCATCCATCCATCCATTTTCTGCAATTATCCTACACAGGGTTGTCGGGGAGCCTGGAGCCTATCCCAAGGGACTTGGGGCACAAGGCAGGGGACACCTTGGAACTGGTGTCACACACACCCATTTACACACCACAGACAATTTAGAGATGCCAATCAGCCTACAACGCATGTCTCTGGACTGGGGGGGGGAAACCGGAGTACCCGAAGGAAACCCCCGAAAAATGGGGAGAACATGCAAGTTTTTTAAATCCTGCTTGCCACAGTTGTTATTTTTGTTTGTTCCTGCCTGCTGTATTTTCTAACAAATTTAGCTGGTTCTATTTCCATAATATAAACAAACTAATTTAAACCTAATTTAAACTACTGTGACCCTAACCAGGCAGTTACTAAGGATTCTATAAATGCATTGTGCAGCACCGCACATTCATGTTAAATGTTGTCTTTCTTTGTCCTGCAAACTTCATTTCTGATCGCTTCATCCTGGTCACTGGGTGTGAGGCAGGAATACACCCTGAATGGGACATCAGTCCATCACAGGGCACCATGTACACACATATTTACTGACCCATTCACACCTAGGGGCAATTTAGCACAGCCAATCCACCTACGTTATCTCGGTAGAAGACCTGCACACCCACACAAAACATGTTATCACACCCACACATTCTCATGGAGGTTACGTCCCGTGGGATCCCATTCTCAACCGGATGCCCTTTGAACCTTTCAGTCAATCTTTCTTTTGGGAAAAATAAGAAATAGTGTGATTCCTTTTTGTATCTATATTTGTTTAAAACACTTCATCTGTTGTGTCTATATAAAATGTTTTTATATTATATAGAAGTAACATTCTTAAAGACACAGAGTGGTTGAAACACCTCAGCCCCTAGCCTAAGCTATGTAGGTCACTTTATGCGGCCATATTTTGAAAGGTACGACTGTTATTAGCTGCATAAACTGTAGCTGTGGGTCTGTCACTATTATCACTAAAAGGTATCAGCACAATGGTTTAATCCTACTGTGGAACACCACTGCATTCAAATCTGACCCAATATAATAGTATTTGTGTGAAAGAAATGTGAAAACTGACCCATAAAGAACTGGAAGATCGCCTTAGCACTAGAAGCAAGTATCAGAAGATAGTGCTGGAGGTTTCTGACTGTACGCACACATATTCTCAACAAGATGCAGAGACTGAAACCATACAGTATTATTTTTTTTAGTATTAAAAAAGTATTATTTTTTTAGTACAAACTTTGTTAACGATTTTTATTTTATAAGTGGTAAGAGACACTTTTTAGACAAAAAAAAAAAATCTCCAGAAGAACCGTGGCTGGTTCTGCAAGATGCTCGATAAAACTAACCATCTCATTTCCTTATAAAACTGTAGAAAGTGTAGCTGAGACTACGACTACTACTAAATAGTGACTTTGTTTCATTTATTACTGTTTATTACTGCATTTTATAGTATTTTTTTTTTTGTTCAAATGTAGAACCATTTCATTTCTTTAAATTTGAAGACATCTTCGCTGTACAGCATTTCTTTGCATGTGTCTAAGACTTTTGCACAGTACTGTATATGAATTAGAAACATATGTGGAGTATATGCAAGGGCTACTATGGTAGCTGTAATTGACTGTAGCGCCATAAACCTCCATTTCACCCCAGTCAACACCAACTCACACGCCGTTCTTGTTAAATCCGTTTCCTTGCTGGGGAAAGTGCTATTTCGATCCCTTCGCACGGCGCTCTCAGAGGGCCTGACTCTGGCTCTGCCATTTATCTCCCTTTCTCTTTCATCAATTCAAGATTAAGCTCATTTCTTTTCCAGCGCGGTTTAATTCTCCGCTGCAGGATGCACACCGCAGACACAGCATGTCTGAGCTTCGCCCAGTCTCTACTAGAAACGATCTGTTGTAATATTTCAGCTCTGCAAACCAGAATGACAGGAGTAAGAAGTGGTATGAGTGTGTGAAATGACAGGAGAATGTGAAGTGTTTATATTTCGATATTTCAACGTGAGGTCGGATTGATTCAATAACCTTTAAGGTGAGGTATATGGGTGGGATGAGCAAAGCGATTAGGGGCAATTGCGTGTGTGGGAAAGCAAAACAAGCAGTCTGGCACATTCCGAACACTGCCACTGCTACATTCCGCAGCTGTGAGAACGAACACACACTCACACACACACACCTTCACGGAAGCCAAACCCAGTGTCTGCTTACCGGCAGACGTTTCATTTCATTCACCAGTGATTCAATTTTGGACACAGACTTCACATAGTACATACATTCAACATTTTTCAGGACTTAAGGTGTATCTCCTTTCAGAAAATACCAAGCAGAGGTGAAGAATTATAGGAATGCTGGACATGAAGCCAAGGCGTGACTGTCCAGCCTCAGGTGGATTAATGGACTACAATCACAGGTGACTGGAAGCCAGTCTGTCCAGTGCACACCTGTCTCTAGTCTCTAGAGTTAACATGGTCCTGATCCATTAACACACTGACACCAGTGTTGAGGTAACACTAATGGAATTTAAACCTGAGGAACAGGTGTTAATAACGTGTTATCACGCCCATGCACAGGCAAGGATGTATACATTTGCAGAAACCAAATGAGACACTTCTACATAAATACACACCCTTAAACACATGCAGGAAGAATTTTGACATATTTACCTTTCAAGCTGTACCTTTGTACCTTAAGATGACAATGATGTTATTTTAATTGAAGTTAATTTTATATTGCTTTATAGTAAATTAATTATTATTTTTATAATATTATATATTATTACATTGGCATTTTAGACCTCAACTTTTATATAAATATATATATATATATATATATATATATATATATATATATGTGTGTGTGTGTGTGTGTGTGTGTGTGTGTGTGTGTGTGTGTGTGTACGTACATATATATAGATAGATAAGCAGAAACACACACAAACACACGCACATATATATATATATATATATATATATATATATATATATATATATATATATATATTTCTGCTTAATTCAGGTTTTATGTTGTAGTTTATGTTGTTTTTTAGACCGTGACCTGAAATGTTTATATACAGTTTTATATCATATTTTTATGAAATGTCGGAAGTATGTAAAAAATTATGACATATTCCATCCATCCGTTTTTTATACCACTTGTCCTACACAGGGTCACGGAGGAGCCTGGTGCCTATTCCAGAGAAATCAGGGCACAAGGCAGAGACACATCCTGCACAAGGTGCCAACCCATCGCACACACACACACTCACACACCCATTCATATACTACAGACAATTCGGAAATGCCAGTCAGCCTATAATGCATGTTTTTGGACTGGGGGAGGAAGCCTGAGTACCTGGAGGAAACCCCCAAAGCACAGGGAGGCAGGATTTGAACCCCAACCCTGGAATTTCAGTTTGTTGTTGTTTTGTTTTTTTCTTAGATAATCTAAGCCAATTTCCATTCTAAGATTGAAAATAGTTATATCTGGTGAAGAGCAATTGCAAGAGGGCTGACATTTGACCTCTTCATTAACAAATACATCAGAGGAGCGACAGGGGGTCAGTGCTGTAATTTACCCACAGTTCTCAAAACATACCCCTGAGACACCATCTCTGCCTCTTAATGCTCTGAATCTATCAAGCTATTATAATAACTACTACTCAGGGCAGATGAAATCACACACACACACACATATGAGTGTGAAGATATTGCAATGACCGAAGTCATAAAAGCACACAAAGGCAAATTCACATACGAACAGATGTACGCTTGAACAAACACAAACACACAACAGATGCTAAGCTCTCGCTCGGCCTGGAGATAAACAGGCTACATAATCCCCGGCTGCTGTTGATTATTTACTCGGCCACTCGTGAATAGGGGGCAAAGATGGCACGATCTCTTCCTTTATAAAGACTTGACAAATGCTGCCATTCTGGAAAGGTCAGTGTAAATATTAGTGCAGCCACTGTGGAAAGACTCCAAGGGCTACTTTAAAGCCAAAGCCAAGCTTTACTCTGCTGGTTTTAGTCCACACATGTCTACTTGTTTGGTGATGATATTTATGGGATTGTGTGAAAGGCATATATATAAAGTCATAAATCCTGTCCACACACACCATCCACCCTGATATTACTGCAGATCTAATCCAATTATATATCAGGAACATGGACAGCTTCGATGTAGGAGGATTCCTAGAACTAAGATTGTGTAATTATCCTGTTATGGGTTAGAAAAATCTTCATGGATTTGATTGAGTAGGTTGAGTATAAAATAAGCTTTTAGCCCTGACGTGGTTCGGGTCATACCAAACACATCATCCTGGGATCAGAGGTCATCTCTGATCTCATACAGTCTGATCCACAGAACCTAGAACCTCTCGAACACACCCTTTCACGCAGGTGTGTGCGCCTCAGGGGTCACCTTATCCACCCCTCTTCAGTTCCTCCCCGTTTTTCATCTGTCCATCAAACCTGCCACATCGCCCTGTCAAATGAACACATTTACTTTAACACACACACACACACAAAATCTCTGAATCTGTTCAGACATGCATCGAGCTAAAAGCAGACCCCCAAATGCACCATCGGGGTCATTACAACCTCAACAGATATTGCTATAGAAGGAAATGAAGCAGCAACACTTCATTTAAAGAGCATGACTTGGTGAAAGAGGAGCCCATCAAAACACAAAGCATATGGGGGTTTCAGTGAGCCTCTAGCAGCCACGCTCTGCTTATTTTAAGACGATGGGTCACTGAATGCTTACACTTCTGTGTCTTTGTGAGACTGCAACAGAAAAAGCTAGAATATCTGTCAGTGAGTGTCACGCATGTGTATTTATAAACTAGTACATACACATATACATTGAGCTGAACGCCTGAATATGGGCTGTTCATTTGGCCAGTGTTAAAAAAAATCAATTGTTTAAAAATTGTTTAAATATGCTTTCTTCCCTCCCTATTTCCCATATCCCTATTAAAACATTTTAAATATTATCTGATTTATCTAATACTTATCATTATGTCCTGCAAAAAATGATATCAGGTAGAAACATATGAATATAAACTGAATATAAACCTTGAATCATTTTATATTGTATCAAACAAATACCTTGAAATTATATTATTTCTATTATTTGGGCAGAAGGTTTGCTTCTTTCTGGCAATATTTCCCATTCAATAAGACAATTTCATGCGCAGGATTATTAATAATGTCTATAAATAGGCTGAACAGCTGAACAGTCTAATATTTGTTTCCTCATAATGAGGAATAATAGTTCAATTTGCATATATTCAACATGTTTTCACTTGCTCAGATAGCATTTTCTTGGGAAAATTAGATAATTAGATAAAATGAGAGCGTTTGATATTATAAAAGGTTATTGAAGCTTTTTCTAGACCTATTTTTAAATGATCTAAATGCATTGACAGGTGATTTTGCTTCTATTCATTCATTTACTTTTTTTGGGCAACAAAAAGCAAAAATTATGCACCAGTGAAGTATGACAGTTCCATTATTTCACAGATTATGTTTAATTAGTACAACTGTCTAAAATTGGGTTGAAAAATGACTCATTAGGGGGTGGGGGCAGGGAAATTGTACACGTACTTCCCACATTCAGGATGTTTTAAATGACCGAGATAGCATTTCTCTCTCTCTATCTTTCAGACCTCCTGGGTAGGCCCTGGTTGTCAATAAAAATGCAGTAGCGTGCCACTCTAATGCTTATGGCGACCACAAGAAAGCCACAGAGCCAGAGGAGGAAGAGGCACAGCTTATTTCCAGCTGCTCATGCTTCGGCAGGCCTCACCGTCAGCTAAATACGACCCAACAAAAACACACACACCAGATGAAAATCTCTGTAAAATCGCAACAAGAGGAAGACCTCTGATTAAAACCAAAGCTTGCCACCTACCTAGCGGTTCCCACCACACCAATGCACATTCTATCAACATTATGTCACTCTCAAATACACTTTCCCCCAAATAAAAACATGCTGCGTCTGTAGATTTAGATTTAATATATGTACTGTATATATCATGTTAGGCCTAGCATCAATGACAACATAACCCTACTATATACAGTAGACTGGATTTTAAAGGCATGCAGTGGATCCATGCATATGGAAATAAACTTTAGCAGAAGTGGAAGCCATTTGTTCTTTGAGCGAGTTCCAGAAAAAGCTAGACAAGCCCATAAAATCCAATTACTAAGGCCCCCCCCCCCCCCCCAAGGATCTAAGGAGTTGTTGTTTGGGAGCTTTTTTAATATGCGGGTAGTAAATAGAGGACAGAAAGGAAAAGATAGAGGCGACAGTCAGGGCTGAAGTGGTTGCGGCCGACCTCAAAGTGTAATTCAGACGCAGGCTGGCAAATTGTAGTGTGTGTGTGTGTGTGTGTGTGTGTGTGTGTGTGTGTGTGTGGTAAAATACACGGCTGTCACATGCCATAGTTCTCCACATCAAAAATGCTTGTTTAATACACTTCCACCCTATCCACTATTAGGACAGATCCAGGATCAGATCCTAATGAATTCAACTATAAGAGGAGTTGCAAAAGCAGGAGCAAATTTGAAAATAAAGCAGTGTGTGTGCGTGTGTGTTTGTTTGTGTGCTTACGTGCGTGCGTGCGTGCGTGCGTGCGTGCGTGTGTGTGTGGTTGGGCGCAAGAGTGAGAAGCATGACGTAATGCAGCACGCCTTGCATGTGCTGATAGGCGTTATCGCCTTCTCGTGTCTTGGCAGAAGGAACCAGGGCTGGAGATGACAGCCAGGGTGCAAGTGTAGGCGTACGTGTATGCGTGTGTGAGTGGTAATAGAGGATTCTCTCTCAGTGTTATTAGAGATGGCAAGTTAAACTGGATCATCTTCAACACAGTACAACAAATAAGACATGTCGTCTTTCACCGTGTCAGATTTCCTACAGCATATACTTTATACTTATGGCTACTGGATTTAGTCACACACTCATACCGCAGATGCAGATGAGCTGGCTGACATGGGTTAGGGGAGCGTCTGTAGATCAAATAACTTTAAGTGACCACTTCCTTCAAATGCTAAACCCAGATTATCTGGATGATAATCTGAGCCTACATCAGAGGGCCTACACTATAGTATGCCTGCCCTCAGACAGTCTTGCCAACCCCCATAATGCAATGCTGCAAAAGCCAAACCACAAATGTAATCACTTTAAACAGTTCACAAACCTTCACTTCATCAGTTTTGTCTGGCATGCTGGAGGTCACGCTGCAGAGAGAGAGATAGCATTGGGCCAATGGGGGAAATAAAGCAGACAAAAAGGGTACAGTGTGGTGTAAATCTGCATCTGCATATAGGCGCACATATTTACTCGGTTCATATTCCACACACACTCGCACAGCAAACAGCTCACAACACACTTCTTTTCCATTTCCTTCCTAAAAACAGCCTTTGCACCGCCAGGATTTACCATGTGGTCAAGCGCCGAATTAGAACCTCAATATACTTCGTACCCCTCGCAGGTACCAATTAAACCCAGACACCAAACCGCAAAGTTTAAAGAGCCAAAAAATAAATAACTACATAAAAATACACATTTGACTGATACACATGGGAGATTTGTTTCAGGGGACAAAATCCGCATGAGCAGGGAGCACCATGAGATCCCCTTTAATTGCTTTTTTTCCTCGGCATTGTCACAGCTCATAAAACGTCCTCATCTTAGAAGAAATGCCTTGTAAAAAATTCATGCTGGAATAAAACGGGTACGGTTTTGTTAAAGTGTAAAAGGCTCATGCAGCATTTTTGCGGCACGGCCTGCCACCGTGGACGTTTTCTTCTGTGATGCACAATAACAGCTTGAACCAATATGAGCTTTACAAGCTTTGAATATTGGTGACTTCTACATGACCACCAAAAGAGTCCTTATTCCATTGTGTGACCTCATCAGCTTGAACCAGTCTTTCTGTTCCTCTGGACTAATATGTCATCTTTTTACTGGCAATCTAGTAATTCAGACATGAGGGCAGGGATTACCTCAAAATTTTCCCTAAGCCCCTCTTCTAACTGCATATCTCCCTCACACACACACACACACACACACTGGTTTGAGTCTCATTACATCGATGCTCTTGGCAGTATGACTGCAGTGGAAATGATTGAACAGAGATGGGGAGGAGATTTCCGTGACCCCCACTCCCTCCTCTCCTCAACACACACACACACACACACACACACACACCAGTGGTCAGGCTCAACACTGCAGGATGGCTGCGTCAACCCTCTCCTCTCCTCTCCTCTCCTTTCTCAACCCTTCACACATGTATACACATAACCACACACACTCTAATCATGCATAATGCATGAGCCAGGCAGGGAGGTGCAGAGGAGAACCCCAGCGCTCGACACACTGTGCAATACAGAGCTGCAGCCTCCGATACACACACACACACATGTGCACACACACTTCACACTTCACACACCTTCTTCTGCTGCAATCTCACTGCAGTCCTCGACATACAGCACATCTCCACTCTCTCTTTCTCTCTCTTTCTCTCGTGCTCTCTCTCTCTCTCTCTCGCTCGCTTGCTCTCTTGCTGTCTAACTTTCTATGTATCTCTCTTTAGAAACTCCAGCTTTCCAAAAGGTGCTGAATAAAAAGTGCACTGGCCTGAAATAAACTCTGAGCGTTCAAAACGAAAGAAGTTTGCACTAATGACGACATAACGATTTTTCTTCACATTCCCCATCCTTATCTATAAATGTTTTCTGACTGGCTGATACAACAAAAGCTTTGGAGGTGCTCAGATAAGATGTGCTTTAAAAAAAAAAAACTTTTCGCAGTTACAGTATTCAACATTACTTCTTATATACTCTGGTTCCCAGGAGTCACATGACCACTGCAGGCGTTAATTCAGTTGTAGATATGATGTGGGCTGTGTTTATTAATTGCATATGATTTCTGTGGAATTTCACGATGCGTGTTTAGTCCTTTGGGCACTACAGTACATTCACAGCTTTTGCCTTCTGTACTCCTACAAGCACAAATTGAAGAAATGTTTCCTCTCCTTAACGTAGACACAACACAATCCTCAATAGTGTTGGATAATGTCCATTTACTGTCCATTCATGTCCGGCTGTACGTAAGTAAGTGTGAACTCTATGGCCTATAATACAAATGAGTGTATTATAAGTTGATACCTTGTAATAGATATATTTTTGTCACATAATGACATAAATTCACCCTGTGAACTATAACCACTGCTGTTGATTTCAAAAGTTTTACAGCAGTGAGTCTGCACTTTCTTCCTTTGACTTAATCAGTCTGTGGTCCGTGTTACTGACTTTGCTACAGCAAGGAGCCACCACAACAGAGACAGCGCACACAGGAAAAGCAGTTTTCTTCTCCAATGTGTTTCCTGGATGAATTTTTACATCCAGAAACCCAACTTAAACCAAATGATAGGCTAGTCCATCCATCCATTTTCTGTACTGCTTATCCTACACAGGGTTGTGGGGAGCCTGGAGCCTATCCCAGGGGACTCGGGGCATGGGGTGGGGGATACCCTGGACGGAGTGCCAACCCAAGAGCACAACCGCATGCACATTCACACACTACAGCCCATTTGGAAACGCCAATCAGCCTATAACGCATGTTTTGGACTGCGGGATGAAACTGGAGTACACGGAGGAAACCCCTACGATAGACTAGTTTAGGGTGAACTAGAACTAACATTTTAGATTTGAGTTCCAGTCAAGAGAGAACCTATACAGTAGATGTTCTCCTTGAGGAGAAATACTGCAGGTCCTGTTCTGACTAAAAATATATATTATATATATATATATATATATATATATATATATATATATATATATATATATATATATATATATATATATATACACACACACACACACACACACACAGTATATGCATATTATAAGCGTACTTGGTGTTCTGGATCGCTAAGAAGAAGAAAAATAATAGGCTATAATTTGAGATGGTATGAGTTTTTTTTCCCACTAAGTTCAAGAGAAACGAATGAAAAGTCTTCATTAAGACACAGAAAATAACATGCTTCCCAAACAAGTATATGAAACATGGTCTGAGATATCATCTCAAATTCATGTTTAAATCAATAATTGTGGCCCAAATTATTAATTTTTTTTCCTTTCATTTCCTTGGAAATTATCCTATTAGTTATTTATGAAAATGTCCAAAGCCAGCTGGCACGCCACCTAATATCCCCATCAAATCATTGTTAAATATGCACATATTACATGAGCAGAATAAGTCTTTTCTTCTTCTTCTTCTTCTCCTTCTTCTTCTTCTTCTTCTTCTAGTTTACGCAATTGACGTAAAGTAGCTTCTTGGAGCAGTTTCTATGGCAACGCCATTGATTGCTTTCTACGTCCATATTTAATTGGCTTGAACCAACTTTAAGCCATCATTTCTCATCAATACCACCATTCTGATTCCATTTCCAACACTACACATGTCTGTAACAGATCACAATCCTTCTTTTCATCGCATCATAGTAGGCTGATATGATATAGCCTATGATATTGCGACAGCAATAACAACTAGTTGTAATTTATTTTAGAGCATTTTTTTGCGCATAGCAATTCATTGGTACATTGTATGACACCTGAGATCTAGGTTTAAACCAGCAGACAAGTTTTAGTAAAACATCTTTATAGCCTACTAATAAATGTGAATGCCTGTATGATGACGCAACGGATCCTTAATTATAGGATATAATTATACCTGATCACCTAGCAAACTGATACTATTTCTATTTCTCTCTCTCTCTCTCTCTCTCTCTCTCTCTCTCTCTCTCTCTGTCTCTCTAAAATATAATTAGACATTATTTGCTCATGACACATCCTATCTGAGTTTCGGTCCCAAGGTGTTTGTTTGTTTTGGGTTGATTATAGATTCACAAAAAGTCAGATTATTGATCAGACATTGTTCAAACGTAAGTCAATATCCTGTCCTTTAAGTCTTTTAAGTCGTTAGTGATACCAGACCGCGTTGATTACATCACTAGAGACCTAATACTTATCAATAGCCAGAATGTATCACGTTTTAGAGGCTACTATTAACACATTGAGTGCATATTTTTTTAAGTGACTTCCTCTCCTATGAAGATGTCAAATTCATGTCAAAGTCAGTTTCTAAGAGATTGTGGAGAAAGAAAGAAAAAACAGAGCCTGGTGCATTCCCGTGCGCTACACATCCACACAAAGAAGATGTCAAGACGTCGGCTTCTTACCGGCTACCGTGTATCTGTCCATGTAATTGAGCACGTTGCCGAAGCTGAGGATCCCGGCGGCGGTTGTGGGTGAGCGGCACCGCAGCAGCGCGGCGCGGAATTTCTGGCCCGGTTTGCACGCGGATTTGCACTCCGGATTCGCCTTGAGCGCGGCGCTCATGCTGCCCGAGAGCGTGCGCACCTCCGCCGCGCTGCTGCAGCCCTCCAGCTCGCATCCGTCGCTTTCCACACACATCTTGTCGCACGAGTGATCCAGCGCAAGAGATCTGACTGACAGTCTCTCAGGTACGGGTTAGGTGTTGCTTACAAGACGGGAGAAAGCAGCAAATCCGAATAACTTAAACTAATTTTTTTTTAAAAACATTAAATTATTAGACTAATCAATCGAGGTGGAAAAAGTGCTAAGCTCGGTTCATGGTTCAGCGTCAAATTGCAATGACAGGATTGTGCGCTCCTCTAGGCGTTTTGCTTTGCCTCGCGCTGTCATGCAGGGAGAAGGAGGCGTGGCTGTGCGCAAAACCCCGCCCTCCAGACAACGGTGGAAAAAACACCTGAGGAGCGGGAATGTGGAATGTAGAGCATGTCGACTTCGTACATTGGAATGTGTTTGTGCGCTTGTGCGTCTTTTCTGCGCCGTGTTTTTGTGCCATAACAACTAGGTTTGAACTGAGTAAACCCTATGAATTAATAGGAAGTCTAACGAGCGATGGAAATTCCAGTCCACACATCCATACACACCTACTGGCCACAAGTAGCTACACAGAGACACCTTACTTGTACTTACTTATTTGGCGTTTTTATCAGGTATAGGATACATTTCCATTTTTCATAAAGAGTTCTGACTCCTTTTTTTGTTTTTTTGGTTTCTTTGTTGTTGTTTTTTTCATGTATTCGTTCATTCATCTTCAGTAAACGGTTTATCCTGGTCAGGGTCCCAATGGATCAGGATGCTGTCCAGGGAACACTTAACACAGGGTGACAGTAGACCCTGAATGGGATACCAGTCCATCACACACATTCACACACTCACTCCTGACGTGTAGAGCCAATCTACACTCTTAAAAATATAGGTTCTTTAATGGTTCTTTACAGCAGCATAGGCTTCAGAGCAGTGTATTGGTTCTTCAACATATCATCCCTTAACAGTTTAAAGTGAACCCTATAAGGTTTTTTTGTGGGACTGGAAAAGTTTCTCTTGGCATCACTCTTAAGAACCTTACTTTGGTTCCTTAAAGCAATAACTGAGGGGTTTTAAGAGATACAGTGGATACTCTACACTCTTCAAAAATTAAGGTTCCAATTAGATCCAAAAAAGGGTTTTTTGGCCTGATGCTCTAGGAGAACCCTTTTAAGTTGCACAAAGAACCATTTATTCTCAAGATCTTTAGAGAACCATCTATTTACTGGTGCTTTAAAGAACACAGAAATGGTTCTTCACAGCAGTGCCACAAGGAATCATGTTACTGTAGCTTGCAGCATTATGATTAATTTGCAGTTTACAAAGCGCCAATTAAACTCTTAATCTCTCACTTTTATATCATAACTATGTCAGATTTCAGCCTATAATATCGCTTGCATAATTAAGTCTAAGGGCAAACCTAAAGTATCCGCTTCAACTGCTCTGAGGTCAGCTGAGAAACGTCATAATTGTTGATTGGGTTTAAAAATGCATGTTTTTCCAAAGAGGAGACTACAATATGCCACCAAATGATCAGGAAGGGGGGGAGGGGGTTGGGGGGGCACAGTGGCTTGGTTAGCAGGATTGCCCGCACCTCCGCAATTGGGGGTTCAAATTCCGCCTCTGCCCTACATGAGCGGAGCTTGCATATTCTCCCATGTTCTTCATGGTGTCTTTGGGGTTTCCTCCAGGTACTTCAGTTTCCTCGCCCAGTCCAATCAGCTGATAGGCATTTCCAAATTGTCCATAGTGTGTAAATGTGTGTGTGATTGTGCCTCTGCGATGGGTCCCCTAGGGTGGACAGGATGTCCAGGGTGTCCCCCACCTTGTGCTCCGAGTTCCCTAGGATAGGCTCCAGGCTCCCCCGTGACCCTGTGTAGGATAAGCTGTATGGAAAATGGATGGATGGGTGATCAGGATGTCATTGTTTTAATACTGAAACTGACAACCCCAAAACCAAAATTACTTGGTGTCCTCATAGCTAATTACAGCCATTTTGTAGGTACACAGCAGATCTGTTGCCATACACAATTTGTCAGCACTCTCTGACAAACTCTCAGAGGACCACTGCTGCCCAGATATTATTTGGGTGGGGGAAGATTTTCAACAAAGCAATGCCACTGGCAATGTCTTCTGGGTGTGTCACACTAAAGTAAGAGTGTATCAGCATCAATTCTGGGTGTCTATACTGCAACCACAGTGTCCTGTGGTCAGGAACTGGCCCTGATGAAATGCCAGAAGACAATTAATATGCAGTGCATGTGGAAAAAGGTAAGCTATAGCCTCTAGCTATGCACCCACATGGTGGACACACACTCCAGCTATCTGGTCACCAGTGGTCCTATAGTGGTTCCTTCACTCTGATAGATGGGGTAGAGGAAAGCTTACAAATGTGCATAGCAGTGGGGGGTTTGCACAGTTGCTTAGTGGTTAGCATGTTTGCCTCGCACCTCCAGGATTGGGGGTACTGTGTGAGCGGACTTTGTATGTTCTCACCGTGCTTCAGGGGTTTCCTCCTGATAAGTGCAGACGGGAACCATAACTTCATAGAATGATCTTGAATTTTTGCTAATGCAGTGTCTATGTGTTTGTTTTCCATCTAATGAAAATTTGTGAGTTCAATCCTTTAATGTTCTCAATATAATTATAAACTTATTTAGCATGGTCGTTAGAATGGAATGGGTTTAATCTAAAGCTCAATAACAAGATTGAAGTCACACTTGAATTAAACTGCAATTTTAATCAAACTAGTGCTGCTATAATTAGAATTATTTATTTATTTATTTATTTACCGGGCGGCTGTGGCTCAGGTGGTAGAGCGGGTTGTCCATTAAGCGTAGGGTTGGTGGTTCGATTCCCGGCCCACGTGACTCCACATGCTGAAGTGTCCTTGGGCAAGACACTGAACACCAAGTTGCTCCCAATGGCAAGTTAGCGCCTTGCATGGCAGCTCTGCTACCATTGGTGTGTAAGTGTGTGTGAATGGGTGAATGAGACAGTGTAAAGTCATTTGGATAAAAGCGCTATATAAGTGCAGACCATTTATATTTCTTACAGTGGAGCAATGTTTCTGGCTATAATCCCTTGATATAATCAAACAACTCAAACTATTTTATTTTATTTTTTTTTACAAAACAAAGGAGAAATTGTAGTAATAATTATTCCTAAACCATAGTTTGTGTTAGCCAATGCCTCTCATGGCTGGTGGTTAAACATATTAAACATGATGCTACTCTCAGTCATCTGGTATCTTCTGAGAAAGAATCATTTCCTGCATTCCTGTGGCATTGGTTGAAAATCATTAGTGGAATTTTTAAAACAGTTCTGTTTAAATGTAAAATAATAATAATAATAATAATAATCTAGGTTAGAGTGGATGCATCCAGTAGCCGCATATTACACCACACTAAGACAATTATAGATCATACAGTACAATTCTTTTCTCAAATAGGTCCCTTATATACTAGAGCGTGTGCTAGAATTGCTTTGACATAAACGCTATAAAGCCACTCATGTGAAAAGAAACTGAAAAGAACAGCTACGGTGTGCTACACTGTGGTTAACTCTCCGCTGGACATCACAGCCTAGCGTAACCCAGCTGCTTGGACTGCAGCCCATGCGTATTACACAGCGGCCTTGCTGTGCAACAGAAGTTTGACTTCTCAGTTAAAGTTTAAACTAAATTTGCGTCAGGCTCAAAGTTCAGCACTGTTTAGCCCAACATAGGCCACAGTTTGCTACAGATAATTGACCTTACAGTACAATCTGTTTGATATATATGTTTGGATAGATCATTGATTCTTCTGTTAGACATATTAAAGCACAGCAGAGCTACATGCTCTAGCGCACATTCACTTTATTTTTCAGGAAGACAAGCTCTAAAGTGGTTTTGAGAGGGGTTAGACCTGGCTATACTTATTTTATACGCTGTCATTTTAGTTTTGGTTTTTACACTCAACCACTTCACGGATTACTCTGTCGTATCTAAATTGTGTCACTTTGTTATTAAAAGTTTAAAAAGTCCTCATAAATATTCATTATTTGGTACAACAAAAGATGGAATCATCGTATAAAATATCTGCACATTATAGTGTCTCATTGTGGGAGTCAAACTTGTAATCATCTTCAGCACTCTGGACAGCTCATGATTAATATCATTAAGATCCTTTATTTATTTACCTTTATCCATCCATCCATCTTCAACCGCTTACTCCTTTTCAGGGTCGCGGGAGAGCCTGGAGCCTATCCCAGGGAGCATCGGGCACAAGGCGGGGTACACCCTGGACAGGGTGCCAGTCCATCGCAGGGCACACAATCACACACACATTCACACACCCATTCATACGCTACGGACACTTTAGACATGCCAATCAGCCTACCATGCATGTCTTTGGACTGGGGGAGGAAACTGGAGTACCCGGAGGAAACCTCAGCAGCACACAGAGAACATGCAAACTCCGCATACACAGAGCCCCGGGATCGAACCCCGACCCTGGCGGTGTGAGGCGAACGTGCTAACCACCATGCGCCCTTTACTAAAAACCTAAATGCAACCTAATGATTACTGATAATACATATTATAGTCTGAATGCTGGTGGATAATCTTCATCCTCCTTATTTTGTTGATTCTTTAACCATCTTTGCAGTAACATGACGGCATCAGCTAGAATCAACCTAACCTAGTATATTTACAACCACATGCTATTTGTAACACATAGCATTTTATTTTATTCTACTATTTTTTTTTACCAAATTCTTCTAGTCTGGCTAGTGCGAGATCAATTAATCTTCTTAAACAAAAGGCTTTGTTAATCCTCACCTTCGGTGAAACCCATTCATTACAAAAGATCAATTCAAGCATTCGTACTGTATCAGTTAACGTATCTTTTGTTCTGTACCGTTCCTTTGTTTTTATGCTTGTAACATCATGTCTGAATGTAAGAACATGAACAGACAGAATGGGAATAGAGACTGTGAGGCAATACGGTGTACAAAAAATGTTTATTCGTTTGATTACATCACGATATAAGGAAATGAAGTGATTTTTATGTATCTGTTAGGGTTAGGGTCAGGGTTAACCATAACCCTAACTCCAGGGTTATGAAATGAACCGAATAAGACTGTTCATGTAAGTATAACTACAAGTATAACTAAATTCTCATTTTTTTTAAAAAAGTACTAAACTGTACTGGATCTTGTCACTGAGGTGGTGCACTCAAGTATACACTTTTAGTACCTTTAAGCACCTTTTATAGCTTTACTTTCCAAAGTAATTTCAGTCCAATTATTTACCTTAAATCTCTTTTAAAGATACACCCAGGTTAAAAATAAAGATGCAAAAGATAAGGGTAAGACAAGGAAAGGTACCGTTTATTACCCTTTTATCTGAGTGTATCTTAAATTGAGTTTGTTTTAATGATTAACATATTGTCCCTGTTTCATTTCTCCTTAAAGTACTTACAAATCAATAATAAATAAAAAATAAATGAATCTCATTCCAAATGTGTGTGTCAGATTTCTTAGCCGTTTTTCCATTGAGACAATGTTGACACACCAGATATACTATGGCCTAAAACTGCACTTTAAAAAGACATTAGTATGACGTTCATGAATGTATTTTTCCCCGTTCAGTAAGAGTTACCAGTTTAACACAGATACTACAGTTTCATTTGGAAAAAAACCATCACATTTTCACTGTAGGATATAGCAAATGATAAAAGTGAAAGGATTATGTATGATAATTAAGATTAATCTTGACAGTAAGACTATGTTGTAGGAAGCACACCGGTCAACGACTCCAGGAAACAAGAAGAGACTCAAGACACTTCAATCATTTTGGGACAAGAGGCAAATATTTTGATCCCTGCTAGCTAGTAGTTCATAGCAGTTTCCTTGACACAGTTTGTTTATCATGATTTATCATGATAACGAGTTAACAAGCCATCAACAAGACGGTTTGAAGTGACATTTTCCATTTTGCTTACATCAGATGGATAGATTTGGTCTATATTTGTTCAGCTAAGGGTTACATTTCTTGCAATGTATCAGTGGCATAAGCAGATGGGTCTGATCATACTTTCTGAGCTCCCATCCAATCAACAGTACTTAAAAACTGCAGTCTTCACAAAAATGAATATGACTTACATGACCTGTGAATGGGGAGGAAAATAGACAAGAAATATATGACAAATGAGACAGTGTGGCCTTTGACCTTTAACCCCTCTATTCTACAAGCACACTTCCAGATCACGTGCCTCCCCGCTGGCCTCATGAGGCTGAACCAGTAGGTTGTGGGTATTGTATGTGTACACCATAACTGATAAGCCAAAGCAACACACGCCTCTGGGAAGATCAGAGGTTATGTTTGCGTGTGTGTGTGTGTGTGTGTGTGTGTGTGTGTGTGTGTGTGTGTGTGTGTGTGTGTGTGCGTGCGTGCGTGCTTGTGTTTGCTGTTTGGGATAACACAGCATAGTTATTATCTAAGAAGGAAACCTTTGTTTTGTTTACTAAGAAGTGATAAGTGTCAATAACAAGGAAGTGTCCATTCCAGTTTGATTAAACTCGACATTCTTTACTCTCACTGAAGCATAATTCCTCTGAACTAAAAATCGACTTCAATATCAATTTATGCAAAATTGAAGTGTCCTAGAATACAAGTTTATATGCTTATGTATACTCTTCGGCAGACACTTGTCTTAATAATATCTTAATTTTAAATAATACTACATTATGGTTGAATCAGAAGGTGTTGACTATTCTTCTACAACAGGAGCTCTGACAATAGATCCTGCTGTAACCTAAACCACAAGTACTGTATAAGTTAATCCGCTATTTCTAATATGTTACTGTTGCTATAGTAACAGCGCAAACACATGGAGTTGTATGGTGGACGCTTCATATTATCTACAGTTTTTTTTTTTTAAACAACACTTGTTGAACAAAGAAAAATATATAATCATTGGTATGGTGAAGTTTTCTGTCAGGAGAAGTTTATGTAACGTTTATGCAAGTCGCTGCTATCAGTGCTTTGTAACAGTCAGTAAGTTTCATGACATAGGAGAGACTTCAGGACAAAGCTGCAGTCTTTCTGTCCCATTTACTTCAAGATGAAATAAAGAGACTGATGCGCAAAAACAACTGTTTATTACTGCTAAAACGTAAGCAATAACATTCTACAACATTAACTGTAACGATAAACTATTAAAAAGCATGATGTCATTCTTTAAAAAATTAAACATTTTTATCATTAGCAAATCATTTAAGGTACGTCCACCACAAGTCGCCAGTCGCTGTATTGTGAAGTCACCAGTAGGCCTTCCTACTCCTGGTTGCCATAGTACCATTTACATATCAGTGGGTGAACACATAAACCAGTTTTCTTGCCTTTAAAATTAAACAATCTGAAGGGAGAATGTTTGAAGGGAGAAGGTCCAATGTCTGTTATTCTTTACATAAAGTTGACTGTACTTGGTTTAAGTGTAGGGTTTCCCAAGAGAACAGCCATTCAGGAAACAAATTCTCCAACATCTGAAGGGATGTCCTTACAGTCCTAACATCCTTACAGCCTAAGGGTTTAATCTGATATCTACTTTAGACACATTTTGTAAGGGTCTGTAAAACAGTGCTGATTTAACCATGAAAAAGGAACCTCCAAAAGGCAATCCATGACCAAAAACTACATTTCTGAGAAAAGGCTTAATCTTCACTAAGTAAAAAATGACATATGTAGATCATACCAATTGACTGTCCACTGGCAAGGTGGGTTAGTGGTTAGCACATTTGCCGCACACCTCCAGGGTTGGGGGTTTAAATCCCGCCTATGCCCTGTGTGTGTGTGTGGAGTTTGCATGTTCTCCCTGTGCTTCGGGGGTTTCTTCTGATTATTCCGGTTTCCTCATCCAGTCCAAAAGACATGCACTGTAGGCGTAGAGTGGGCACAGATAGGCATCTGTAGTGTGTGAATGGGTGCGTGAGTGTGTGTGCAATTGTGCTCTGCGATAGGGTCGGCACCCCATCCAGGGTTTCCCCCACCTTGTGCTCTGAGTTCCCAGGAATGGTCTCCAGGTTCCCCGCAACCTTGTGTAAAATAAGCAGTATGGAAAATGGATGGATGCGGTGTGTGAATACAGTAATAATAAGATATCATTTCATCTTCAAGTATCAAGTATCATCAAGTATCCTAAAACCAGTCCCACCAGGATGTTGCAATTTTGCAATCCCAGAAATGAACACAAAACTCCACAATTTTCAGAGGCGCTTGCAATTTTTCAAAGTTACAGCAGATTTTCCACAGATTTGAGCCAAGACTTGTCAAGACTCGTCACTCATCAGACAAAGCGCTCTTTGATTTATGTGCGTCAGCTAAAAGGTCTCATTTACCAACAAACATCACAGTGAAAGATCGTGCAAAACAATTTCGTGCCTTTTTTGGCCTCTACAATCACAAAACAAAACTCAATACAATCCTTTACGGACTGTAAAACTACTGATTTCTCAGTTTTATGTTACACACCTCAGCTGTATTTTTGATAATTGATTAAATAAATACTTCTACATTTTTCTACTAAACCGCTACCTACCACATCTATAGTATAGTACGATTCCACCGGACTGGATTTCAACATGTTTCTCTGTACTGAGGAAAAAAAAAAAACCCCTGTTCTCCGCAAATCTCATTAATAATGGAAATCTAAGGGTAGTTGTTAAACTAAAAGAAGTTTTGTTTTTTTAGTTTTTTACTAAATATGTATTGCAGAACTCTTTACATTTACATTACATTTATACATTTATGCACTTAGCAGACGCTTTTATCCAAAGCGACTTACAAATGAGAAAGATACAAGCAAAGCGATATCAAGCAGAGAACAATACAATAAGTGCTACCATACGAGATCCATTAATCGAATTCCAGAAGAAGCAAAGTGCAGAGTAGAGGTGTAAGTGCAAGTTTTTTTTTTCTTTTTTTTTTTTTTTCTTTACCTATCAAAATGATTGTTACTTACACTCCTTACTTTCAAAGATGGAACTACAGGGTACTAAACTGGACCTTTCCTTGTCTAATTAAAGGTATAAGAATGGACCTTATGGTCCAATCATGCAATCATTTTTAAAAGTATGACACATTCCCATTACCACATAAAAGACAAAAAAGTGTACAAAAGATCTTTGAGGTATAGTTTTGTATTTCTTTTGTGTCTGTTGCGTATTAGAAATTAATTAACAGAATTCAACAGCAGCCCTTATGACTGAGTTTGGGATAAGGAAGTTATTTTCTCATTATAGGGAAATATGTCAAAATTCTTTTCAAGGGTACTCATGTACACACTACAGATGCGATACATAGATAGAGATTAGGTTTAAAAAAGCTGGAGCATTCCTTTAATTTAAAACAAGTTGGGGTAGTAGACCTAGATGAAGAGAATGAGGCAAGGAAAATGGTTACAGCTGGAGAGACATGGAACACTAGCTACACAGTCCTACTGATCATGTATTTCACCAAAGCCATGTCCGAAATGGATACTTTGAAGTGTCAACCTTTGAGTCTTGCAGCTCTGTAGTGTAATCTTGTAGACTGTAAAGCAGCTCTGTAATGTATGTGGATTGCTATTCAATTTCAGACAAATTGCATGCATGCCTTTCCACAGCGGAACCAAAGCGTTCGTTCCGGTTCATCTGATGTTTTCCATGTGCTCATCATGGCCTGTACAGGATTTGTAACTGACTAGGAAGTGTCTTGGCTGAAACCCAACCTGCTGCTTCATACAGGACCACTCTGTGTGGCAGGTGTATATGATAATCATTACATCTATAATTTACAGTGATGATAACAGATCAGGATATCGCCATTAACATCAGAAAATTCTACTTTAAAGTCTCTCTGAAGCTGAGCCAACACTGTTCTGCTCATTTCTAACAAATTCTTGGAATCTGAGAGGGAAAGAGGGTTAAAGTGGAATTTTCGTGACAAGTTTTGATTAAAAAAATATCTGGATGAAGGTCTTAAGCCCTATTCGGATGGGATTCGTTTTCAGGACATATGGATGTAAAGTAATCGTTACTGTGGATGTCTGTGATATTTATGGTCAATTCGCACGGGGTAAGAGATTTCTGTGGAAGTTGCTGAGATGGGTGTGTCTGCATCACTTACGTGCGGAAGGTCCATCACAGCAGCCCCGTGTGTCATACATAACATGGCGCTGCACCTCAGTGTTTGATAATACAACATCATGGCACCGACAAAGTGAAAAAAAAACGCAACTGGATGAGAGCTGAAACTTTATGCTTAGTTTCAGTTTGGGAAGAACGATGTTATCACATGCTGTTTGATGCAAATGGTATATAATCATTCCATTTGGGAGGAGATTTTTCAAGAAGTTTTCCTCTGTCAAAGTGCCGTCAAAGTGAATCGACTACCTAAAAAGATAATACAGAGAGTGCATTCGAAAATCAAACAGAAGTTCTGGTAATTATTATATTATACCCCACCTCACCATATAACACTAATCCCATTAATATGGCCCTTTAAATGCAGGGAATTACTTTCACAAAATATAGAAAAAGTGTTATTATTATTATTATTATTATTATTATTATTATTATTATTATCTACATCATAGTGAGCTTCAAGGAATACTCAGGGGTTTTTTTCCCCAAGCTAAGGTCTCTCTGTAGCATACTTGTGAATACCATGGAAAAGAATTTCAGTGTTTCCCTGTACTGAAAAAAAGAGCAGAAAACCAGAAACCCAATATAATCGAAATCTGGGAGAATCTGTATTCTGTCAAGCAACATGTGTGCAGTCAAACATCAAAGGTAGTAGATATTCAGGTATTCAGTGGAAGGTCTTTATCAGTTGAGCTGTAAGTCTGTATAGTTTGTCATTTCAGAGATGGGAGTACTTCTTCAGTAGAACATTACCACTGTAGTTGTGTGGGTTTGAAGCTGACCATAGACTTTGTTAGGGTAAGATAACAATAATAACAACATACATTAATATAATTAACTAGGGTTGCCAGGTTTCAACTAAATTTCGATCCCAGCTACATCTCAAAAACCACACAAAATACCTAGCCCAAAAATTCAGGTGTTGGAAAAGGACTTGCATGGTAATGAAAGTCACCACGGTGCACACCCATTTCTGATGTATGGACATGATCCACTCCATAATCCCCCTTTCCCTCTCCGAATTTATCTTACAACAGAAATTGTTCTGCACATAATCACACTCTCTGCACTTACACTTGGCCTTCGTTTGTGGAATCTTTTTATTTAATTTAGATTACTTGCTATAAAAAATTATCTTGGCAATGTCATTCTTGGAGTCTTATTCTCAATCTTGGAATAGTGTCGAACTAGCCCGATTTGGCAACCCTCTCATTACCTGTCCTGTCTGCCGCTCCTCCTCCACTAAAAATGTTCAGAACAAGCATGGGGTAGTGTAATTCTCGCCCCAGTGGGCCTCTATTAGTGCTAGTGCAGTTCCCATTCTTGACCACTAGGTGCAATAATAACTCTCTGTAGCTAAATGATTTTACTCTTATTTACTGGGTTTCATCCACAGTTACTCTAGATAGCTGGAAATAAATCAATGGAACATTGGCTTATATCTGTCAAATAGCAACATTTTTAGAATTGTTGGTCACTCAATGGAGGTAATTAGCTTTTCAACACAATGTAAAATGTTGTGAATGGAGTTGTGAATAAGGAGTTTATAAAGATTAGTTGAATGGCTGGTACAATATGCATATGGTTGGGCACTGCCACCACGTTATATACTGCCCAGAGACTTCCCTTTTACATTTTGATTAATCTGGTTGTCCATTTTTAAAAATCAGAACAGAGAAACGATTTTTTTAAACATACATACAGTACAGTACAGTACATACAGTACAGATGTGATAGATAAGATTAGGTTGAAAAAGCACTCCTTCACATTGGTCAGTCGAAAATTTCACATTATGTCTTAGACAGCATTTGATCTCTGGCAGACAGCATCAGTTTTTATATTACATTTGGTTCCATACTTTAACAATAAAATGTCTAAAGCCGAATAACATGCTTTTTGATAAAAAAAATAAAAGACTTTAGTCAGTGTACCAAAAGGCGTGACTAACCTAATTAAAGATGGAAAAATGTGCACAAATAGTTGTTTTTCAGAGTACTGGCCATTTTCCTGTGACTAAACCTGGTCAGTATTTTGGGCTGGCTCCTCAGGAAAAGCGTTTTTTAAAAACATGGCTTTTGCAGACCTATAATGACGCACATGGTGGTTGAGGCCACAGCGAGTGTTGGATACGTGAATACGAGATGCTCAGGCAGGCTGGACACTCCAGGCTTTTTAGCTGTCAATGGGCATCAGAGCTTTGAATAGTAAATAGCCTCTGACTCAGCTGAAATGGCCTGCATATTAGAAACTGGAGGGAGAGAAAGAGAGAGGAAGGTGAAGTCTGTATGAGTGCGAGAGCTTGATGTTGATTATTGTCACTAAATGTAGCCAGAAATGAAATCCTTTCTTTTCTCTCTATTTGTTGCTGCTCTAATCGCTATTATCTGCTCTGCTTTTTTTACCCTCTCCCTTTCTCTGTCTCTCTCCTTCTTTAGCATGCTGGTCAGCTTCTCTTCTCTTAGCTGTAGTCTTGTGTGTGTGTTTTAAATCCAGTCAGCCCTCTCGGATCAACGCAGGAGGACTCAGGCTGACACCCTCTGTGCCCTGTTGCTTTCTATTTTATGCCCTGTCCTCCTGCTGGCCTCCTTTTTTTTTCACCTCTAATTTGAGTCTTTGCATAAATGAAGTAGACATCCTCAAAATGCCTCAAAGAGGCATTTTGTGCCTCTTAAGTAGAGTGATACATCTATTGCTCTATTAGTTTTGGCACAAGGCTTAATATTACGCTCCATATTACTTTCACTCTATTATATATAAGGGTCTTTTTCTCAGTTTCGAAAACATCTTAGACATAAATATATTGCAATTTTAAATATTCCTTCACCTGAAATTCTACAAATTACCAGGGCCCAGTGTTTTATCTTTACCTCTTCCTTTTTGTGTCTAATTTTTTTTACTCTCTCTCGCTCACTCACCTTCTCCCAGCCTCTCTCTGGCTGTGATGTGGCTCTGTGTGACTTTGTCCCCAGCCCTGTTGGCCCCGTTCCACTGCTGCTTTCCTTCCTGTGTAGCACAGCCCCAGTGTAGGATGGCAGATAATACATTATCAATTCTTTTTCCCCCACTGTGCCATTGGCTGATAAGAGTGGGCCCCTTTGAACTCGTGTATGAGTGACAATTTAAATGCCCTCTCAATTTAAATGCCCTCTTATATTCAGTAAATACTTTATTATACAGGGTATCCCAACAGTCTCCATACATTCTGGACTATGTTTGCCAGCACCACGTCAGTTGTGTCTTCGTCCGTGGATGTTCGTGGACGTCCAGGTCTCCGTCGGTCCACAACACTTCCAGTCTTTTTGAATTTGTTAACAAGTTTGTTAACAATGTGCCTGCCATGTTTCCTGTTAAAGTACATCGCAAACCTGCGACAGCTTCCTGAGCAGACATAAGCATGATTTCAATACGTTCTTCTTTTGTCAAAGGCATTCTTAAAAGCTATCTGAAAAAATATATATAATATAAACTAAGTAACAAAATGTTTGTAAGACATTTTGCTAAAGTGTTAATTTCCCCTTTGTATGGAGGATTTTGGGACACCCATATACACATGCTCATAGTTTTGTTTTGTTTTTTTGTGAACCAAAACAAGATTTAGAGCCACCCAAATAGGCTTGCACATTAATCTTAAACACACTCAAGGCAACACATTAGATTTTGGAAGTGGAAACAGCTGAAAAGAGCCAGGATTTAAAGATTCATTTATCCATAACTAAATTTAGACACTGAAACATAAACATAGTGAACATTCAGGAGTTTGGATTCCAGATAATCTATTCAAAAGAGTTTCACAGAAGGAGGCACAACAGAAAAGCATTCACTCTGTCAACAGGACAAGTCATCTCCAGGAGTCCAATAAAGCAAAATTTAAAAATCATACTCAGCAATTATACTGCTGATTTCAGAGGTTTTTTTTTTTTAAAAAAAATCAGACTTCAATTAAAAAAATAGTTAAACAAAACAAAACAAAAAAAAAGCTAAGGCATTTATTGGAGTCTGACTTATGTTAGATTGCAGTAATTCTAGTAAAAGGCTATAATAAGCTCTGGATCCACCACCCTGAGCAAAAATGATTCAATTCAATCCAATTTTATTTGTATAATGCTTTTAACAATTGGACATTTTCTCAAAGCAGCTTTACTGAAACATATAAACACAGGATACAGATTTTAAGATTTTAAGGAAAAACTCCCCAAGATGATGTGAGGAAAAATCCTTGAGAGGAACCAGACTCAGAAGGGAACCTGTCCTCATCTAGTTAACAGTGGATAAAAATGATAAATGGTTAGTCAAAATGAATGACACACAAAGTATCTGAATATATGAATAATGACATATATGGCATCAGGTTGGCTTCAAGATTTTGAGAAGCACTTTGTGTGCTGGTCATTGTTTGGCATTGGTTCAAATAAGTAGCAGTTGAATTAAAAAACTATTCCCCAGAGAATGGTGATACTTTATAGCAAATGGTTAACTTAGCTGCAAGGCTTTTCTCAAATATCATTAAATGCCTTCTTGGTATGACCTATGGGAAAAGAAGAAATGTAATATTACCATGGCAGTCTTAAAAATTCTCGCTACTCATTATGTGAAAAATTGAAAAACAAATTGCAGTAAGTTAACGAGCCTATTAATATATTTGCAATACATATTAGACATGTTTTAAAATTATAAATGCAAAAAATAATAATAATAATTAACATTTACTGGTTAATGATGTCTATTCTAATAATGGAATTTTTCACACCTTTTAAGCTCACTGGGGTTTAGTGGTTTGCCCCCAACACAAATACACCCACCCACACACCCATACAAGCTCTGCTTGTAAAAATATACAACCTTAATCATGTTTCAAAAGAGTTATTTCCAGACACACCAGTCAGCTCATTAGTTTGTCCATTGTTCCAGTAGCTTCCAGAGTCCGTGAGCTGTCTAAGACCATATCTCAAGACTAGACGGTCCAGCCACATGCAGCAGTTATCTCTGTCTACAGCAGAACTGGCCTATACATTCTCAGTTCCTGTTTAAGGACAGTTAGTCTGACCCACTGTACCTTTGCACAATTCTGTTTCTGATAGCTTTCAATGGGTCAGATTTTCTTAAGAAACATGCACGCTCTCTGTCAGATTAGCTGAATGAATCTGTGTCTAAGGAATTTCCACTGTAAAGCATGTGTGTTCTAGGACTAGAGTTCATTTGTTTCTGAAAATTCCACATACATAGTTTTGCACTTTATCTGGGATGATCTGAGGTTAGGTTTGTGTCTTTTGTTGTGAAACGGTCAGAATTTCTGCAACACTGATACAAAAAATGGGTTGATTCTACGGTACCGGTCAACAGAGTTTTCTACTGTCACGTCACTGATACATTTCTGCAAAACAGCACTTAATACTGGGATTTGCAAAAACACAGCAAGTCTTTGATCAGTGATAATGTGCAAGCAAAGCTCTGCGTGCTCCATCCCGTTTCTCTGCGGTGGCCGTGTCAACACTCGTTTCCTGTTTATCATTTTCAAACCTGTGTGTTTTCATAGCCCATAAACTTGAAAAAGTGCCACTTTACGCTTCAAACGCTTTTCAATTTTGACGTGTTTTGGAATGGGATGGAGTTATTCTTACCCTGGGATTGTGGTTTAAACCGGGCACACAGATCAGAGATTAGGTTACATTTTAGTTTAGATGCTAAGCCAATAATTTCCAGACCACAAGCACTAGAATGGCTGTGGGAAATGGACCGTTTGTTGGAAGGACTTCGCACTGACTATGTTTACATGGACAGCAGTAATCTAATTATTGACCTTATTCTGAATAAGACAATATTGTGATTAAGGTGTTTACATGAGTTACTGTTAGAAGATTCCTTTCATGTTCCCGTTTTACATGTTATAGAACATAGATCGATTAATGGCACCTGTCATTACTTCCCCACTCCACGCCGTCTGACGTTCCCTCCAGAATTTCACGTATCAACATACAGTTCGTCTTCGTTATGGTACCGTATACAGTTTTGGGTGTAATTTTATGAAAGCTTCAAGTGCAGTTAATTATTTGTCATGCTATACGTGCAGATAGACGACTGCTTGAAGCCGTGGCCTGCATCCGAAACCACGTACTTACCTACTATATAGTGTCATATCACAGCAAACTAGTGAGTATATTTCCCATCCTGCACTGCGGCCTACAAACATGGCCGCCATGGACTTCACTTCCCACACACACACACACGTTCACCTTCTCCGGAATTCTAATCACACACACCTGTTGCCAGTCTCACACTCACTCATTCCACACTATAAAAGAGACCTTTTGTACACCATGACTTTGTGTAGTATTGAGTGTTACCACCATATCAAGCTATTATACCCTGTTCCTCGTTTTGTTTTATGTTCCTTGACCTTGTTTCTCGTTTCTCGTTCTTGATTCTAGCCTTGCCCAGTTTATGCCTGTTTGCCAATCGCCTGACCCATTGCGTGTTTCTTGACCTCACTATTGTCTCCTGTTTTGAATTTGTCTGCCTGTCTCTCTCTAAATAAACTCTTATCTGCACTTGCATCCGTCCTAACCTTCAATACATGGAATACGTGACATGTAGTAGCCGAAATATATGTATTACTTATCTACTACTAGTAGATAAGTACGCGGTTTGGGACGCAGCCGTGCTCTCTTGTTTGCCATGTATGTACGTGTCCTGTCGCAAAATGCGGTGAAAACTCCCACACGACGTTAATAGTCTGATTAAGGTGTTTACATGTCTATAATGCACATCCATAATGCAACTAAAACAGGAATACTCCACACGTCTTAATTTGATTTGTGTTTACTTTGAGTATGACTTTAGCCGGATTAAGGTCATCAGAAATCGCTGTTTACATGCTAGATTCTTAATCAGAGTATCGTCTTAATCGGGTTAATATCAGATTATTGTTGTCCGTGTAAACGTACTGACTGACGGTGCTTACTGAATATATCCTGCTGATACGGGGTCAAAGCCGCTTTCTGTTCTTCAGTTATTCCTTATTTTGTCCTGTTTGTCTTTTTTTCACTTTTGTTTCTCAGTGTCATTTCAGCACCACAGGAAACCAGTGATGCAGCAAACATAACAGTGCTTTGGGTCCCATTTAGCCCTTGTAACTCTTAAAACTTTAACTTTTTCAGTAGAGATTTTCAAGACTGAATTTAAGAAAACTAATTTTTTTGCTTTGCTGGAAATAGCTGCATTTTGGTCTTAGATGAGTAACAGACTCGAGGGTTTTATTTAGCATAGAATTAACAAATACACAACATGTGCTTAACTAGCAGGCATGCTAATGTCTTAAGGACATTCTAACGATTTACATAAAATGTATTTTAAATAAAATCATTTACTTTCAGCCTATAATTTGAGTAAGAATACAATATGACTGAAAATACATTTCTTACATTTTTTCTTCCTGTGATCTTCATGAAATATGTACGATGCAACTTCCAACTTTGAGCATGTGATTTGCGGAATATTTCAAATATTTTCATAGGCGTGAACGCATTCACGTAACAGGGCTGAGTGAATGTTGAGGGATTAAATGTACATTATTTAATAAGTAATAATGGATGAGTCACAGAAAAGGATGTTTTAATCATGAGATGGTAAATTCACAGATTAATGCAGAAATCATATAATTTCTGAAGTACTCTGATGTTTAAATTTCAAAGTAAAATTTAGTTTTTGCCAAAATTCTGTTTTCTAAGTTAGCTAACTGCTAATAATGTAGGTTAATATAGGCTTTATAGTATTATCTATTATGTGACCTAATCCAAGTAAATAATTAAGTTAAACTTGGTAATAAATTATACCACAGTACTGTTGAATTCTCGATTTTAATTTGTCAGGTAATGTTGATAAATTTTCTAAAAGAACAGCTCTGAGAGTAGTTCTGTTTGTAAATTCAAATGAAAGGTTTATATTAATGTGCTAATATGTTATATGTCAGTGTTAATATGTTAGTCGCTAGACAGCGACTTTATAGCTGACAATTTACATAATCTCAAGCTAATAATAAGCAGAAGTTTTTAGAAATGGAAAAAACTTGTATAACTGATATGGTGAAATTTTTTGTAAGAAGATGTTTACTTAATATTTGTGGAAGGAGTCTCCAGTGTCAGCACTTTGTAACAGTCAGTCATTTTTTTCCCCCAGTAAGCTTTGTGGTTTCTCTGTAACATGAAAAGCTTTTTTTGTTTGATTTTTGTTTTATTAATTTTAAAAGAACCTGAGGCTTGTGAGGGAAAAACTGTTTAGCTGTTATACGTGATAACAGGAACTTATTTGTCTTGCTGACATTCTACAACTTTAATTGGAACTATAAATGGTTAAAAGTATGATAGTTTTATTTTATTAATCATTTTAAATTGCTGGTAAATCGTTTAGGTATATGAGGAATCATATACCGTGATGTGCTGTTATAGGAACATAAGAAGATTTTTTTATTCTAAGCCTTATACAATGTAATATGACATATGTTTGTGGCATCAGTGTATTGAAAAATTTTCTTACTTTAACAATTTCATAATGAAAACAAACACTTCCTAATGCAAATTAGTTTAATGGTTTCCATTAACCAGGTTCTCATCTCTACATAATGATTTCAATAGCTAATTAGACCAATTCCTGTTAAGCCAAGACTGTTAGCTTCTCAATTTTTGAAAAGCTGTACACACACACACACACACACACACACACACACACACACACACACACACGCATTCAGAGTGTTATTTTAGTTGCCGGAGCCCAGGGGTGTCTGAACTGCGCAGTAGCATTGCAGCTCTTATGACCTCTTTCCCTGGCCTCCCACTTTGCTCTTATTTTAGCCTGCAAGTCATACCGTCTGAGCACAGCACCAGTGAGTGCTGGACTACTTCCTCATTTCCGAACACAACATGCTTCCATACACGAAGTGTCAACACACATTCACACATTTCTTTGTTGGGTTTTTACGTTACTCATACATTAGGCCAAATATCCAGGATCTTTTGGTCTGCCTCTGCATGTCTGGCTGACTCAAGGTCCCTGCATACGCTTTACTGATGTTCCAACATCCAAACAGGCAGTAAACACCAAACTACAATTACAGACACACATGCAGGAATGTCATGGTTTGGTGTTTTGCGGTTGAACTGTCATGAATCAAAAGTGACATCTTTCTGCTTTCCTCACAAAAAAAACATGGTCAGGAAGACTCAAGCCACAAAAACACAAGTGAGATATGTATATTTATAGGGAGTGGATCAGTGTGTGAAATACGCTAACTAGAAATTAGATTTATTTTTATTTTTTTTTAAGTCTACACCTTTTGATACCAGCTATCGATATGTACAGTCATGGGAAAAAGAAAGTGCACCCTACACAAAGACAGTGTAATCCTTCTCACTGTAGAACGGTGAATTGTAAATTGTTTCGAGATGGCCTTATAACCCTTCACAGATTGATTAGCAGCAACAATTGCTTCTCTGAGGTCATGGCTGATGTCATTTCTTCTTGGCACGATGTACTGTACGTAGACACACACCTTAGTGCTCCAGAACACCAAACTACCAAATGTTCTGCTTATATAGCTGTAGTTACACCTCTTGATGATTAACTAATCTGGTGCATTTCGTTAGTAAAGCTTTGCTGTTAATTTCTAGTAGGAAGCTTGTGTTTACTTTTTCCCATCTGGTTTCTTTTTGGGGAACAAAACTCTACATACTGAAAGATGTCGTGTTTTTGTTGTTGTTGTTGTTGTTGTTGTTGTTGTTGTCACCTGAGGTTATTTGCTTGTTTAGAAGTTGGTGAGGACCACACAATTGTTATTTAGGCCCTGATAAATAAAAACATAGAACTGAAGAAGGGTGACTTTTTCCCATGATTGTGTAGTCACAGTGCTAATCTTTTGAGTGAAATGTGTATTCTTTACAACCGTTGAGCTGTTTCATGTTGCCATAAGAAACAAAAACACAGTTAAGTCAGCAAAAAAAATGTGAATATCTAGGTCAACTCTACTGGAGGAAAGAACCAGACAACCTAAATATAACCAGGAGAGACAGAGGGAGAAAGATGATATTCAGGTAAAGCCAGTCCCAGAGAGACACCACTTTCTATTAATTTAATTATTAATGTTATTTTCTTGAAGTGATTCCCTCATACGGTGACTGAATGCGAAACCTCAACCCACCCCAAACTTGAGTTCCTTCTTCAGAATCGAGATTCTCATACTGAGTTCCTTTTCCCTCCACACTAACATAACCTCTAGACAATGCAGTACAACACTGCTTTCTTTAACATAAGATTTTATTTAAAAACAGGCATATACAGTAAGGACCATAAATATTTGGACAGTCACACAATTTTCATATTTTTGCCTCTGTACACCACCACGATGGATGTGAAATAAAGTAATCAAGATGCGACTGAAGTGGAGACTTTCAGCTTTAATTCAAGGGTTTAACAAAATTATTGCATTAAGGAATTAAAGAAATCTTTTTACATCCATTCCCTCCATTTTCACAGGCTCAAAAGTAATTGGACAATTGATTGATAAGCAGTTTCATGGCCAGGTGTGGCCTGTTTCCTCGTTATTTCATGACAACTTAAGGAGATAAAATGTCTGAAGTTGATTGCAAGCATTGAATTTACATTTGGTAGCTGTTCATGGGAACTCTCAATATGTGGTCTAAAGTGGTGTCGATGCAACTGAAGGGGACCATCATTCGGCTGAAAAAACTAAACAGACCTACCAGAGAGATAGCAGAAACTTTAGGACTGGCCAACTCAAAAACCTGGTACATTCTTAAAAAGAAGGAATGCACTGGCAATCTCAGCAACACCAAAAGGCCTGGAAGACCACAGAAGACAATTGAAGTGGATGATCACAGAATTCTTTCCTTGCTGAAGAAAAACTCCTTCACAACATCTAGCCAAGTCAAGAACACTATGGAGGAGGTAGGTGTATCATTTTCAAAGTCTACAATCAAGACACGCCTTCATGAATGTAAATCAAGAGGGTTTACCTCATGATACAAACCACTGTTAGCACTCAAGAACAGAAAGGCCATATGCATGGTACTGTTCCTTGTCTATCTAACAGGGCTCCTATTGAGTTCTAGAGTTAGTGTAAATAGAGATCATGTGGAACATTTTGTTGCAAATAAATGTATTATTATTAAATGTTTGCCATCTTGGGGGTGCTTAATGGTTAACACATTTGCCTCGCACCTCCGGGATTGGGAGTTCAAATCCTGCCTCCACCCTGTGTATATGGAGTTCTCCCTGTGCTTCCTCCAGGTACTCCAGTTTTCTACCCCCAGTAGAACGACATGCGCTTTAGGCTGATTGGCATTTACAAATTGTCCTTAGTGTGTGAACTGATGTGTGAGTGCGTGTGCGATTGTGCCTGCGATGGGTTGGCACCCCATTCAGGATGTCCCCCACCTTGTGCCCTAAGTCCCCTGGGATAGGCTCCAGCCTCCCCCATGACCCTGTTTTGGATAAAAGGTGTGGAAAATGAATGGATGGATGGATGGTTTGCTGTCTTGCTCCCAAGTGGCGCAACAGAAAAGCATTCATCAGGAGATTGTGAGTTCAGTGATTCCACAACCACCAGTGGCCAGGAGCCAAAGGAGCAAGCTCTCTGAGTGGGTGTTACTCTGTCCGCTCTCAAACATAGTGACACTAGCCAATTGTAGGTGTCTGTGAGACTTGGTATGTTGAAGTGGACAGATAGAGCTTTCCTCCGAGCGTGTTACCTGCTGACACAGCATGAGCAGCAGTTTAAAAAGATCCAGTTGGCTGGTTTCACATGTCTCAGAGGAAGCATGTGTGAGCTTTAGAATAGTTTTTTGCTTTTATTTTACATTACATTTGACAGCAAAGGGGAAAAAAGGTGATCTGCTTTTTCACTCTGCATTTTCTAGCCCTGATTGTTTTGGGGCTTACTGACACTGTCAATGTTTGTGCGGATTCTACAGGAATGCTACCATTATTGGTAGCTCAGCAGGAATGCTTCTGGGACTTGGTAGCTCAGCGGTTAAGCAGTAGGACTACTGCTCAGAAGGTACTGAGTTCAAATCCCAGTACTACCAAGCTGGGTCTTTGAGCAGGGCCTTTAACTCTCAACTGCTTAGTTGTATAAATGAGATTGTTGTAAGGTGCTCTGGATAATAATGTAATGTAATGTTACATTTATGTAGTGCATTTACAGTACATAGTGAATAGCAAGTCAATTGGAATTTGGCCTAACTTAAAAATGGTGGATTTCACATGGAGTTAGAAATGTATCAGTGACAAGAAAATATTTGAATAAATGTGATAAAGTGATATTGGACCATAATGGCACCAGAAAGGGTATTTGAAAAGGGAAAGAATAGCTGGCTATTAGAACACTAACACCAGCTATTATTGTTTGGTGCTCTTGATACCTTGGCAAGAAGGATTGGTTAAATGCAACGAATTTTCAATCAATTTTATCAAATTGATAATGAAATGCATTAGAAAATGGTCAAACAAGTCAAATTACTATTAAACCTCTTTCAAACTTCCAAACCTCTAACCCATTATCAAATAGTGTGTTGTACACTTAACATAACATGGCACCAACAAAAATCTTTTTCCTCCCAGCATGCTAAGTAGCTATATCCAACTGAAACCATGGAGCACAATTTAAATGGTTTGCAGTACTAAGTGAAAACATTTGAAGTTTGGGCAAATTATGGAGTTCAGTGTAATCTATGTTAACATAAATTAGCCTGGCACAACAACACAACATGTGCAAATGAGCACCTGAAGATAAAATATCCCAAGGCAGGTGTCTGAGCTGACCAGAGTTAATTTAGCCATTTGTAAACAAAGTTTAACCACATTATAAGCAGCAAAACTGTGGATGTAAGTATGTGTTACTATTTCCAAGCTAGCTTTTATACATTTAATTTACATAAATTAGCCTGGCACAACAACACAACATGTGTAAATGAGCACCTGAAGATAAAATATCCCAAGGCAGGTGTCTGAGTTGACAAGAGATAATTTAGCCATTTGTAAAACAAAGTTTAACCACATTGTAAAAGAAGCAAAACTGTGGATGTACACTAAGTATGTGTTAGTATTTTCAAGCTAGCTTTTATACATTTCATTTAAGGTGACATTAATATACTTCTTTATGCTAGGAGAACCTGAATAAATTTGATACTATGTGCCGGTCTGCTAGCTACAGTAGTATTGCTTGCTAAGAGTTTGAAGCTAAATGCCAGTAAAAGAGTGTGCTAGTCACCTTCTTGAACAGTAGGAAACTTGTACACCTGATGGCTAGTTAGTAGTTAATATTACCCTAGGCTCAATGGTGGAAAGAGTACAAAACACACTGACTTGAGTAAAAGTACTTCTACTGTAGTAAAAATTTACTTGAGTAAAAGTGAAAGTAGTGATCAAGAAAAAAATATTCTAATTGCTATTTTACAAGTCTACAGTTGACAACTAATCAGAAAATGACCTATATCTGAGGAATACTTTTTTCAACAATTACTTTAACTAACGAAGTGAACTATGCTGAAGTGAACACCACCTCCATTATCAACAACGTATAGACAAAGGTAACTTTAGTCAAATACTGATGGGGTTTCATAGCTTGTTAGGTTTCTTAGCTTGCTAGCGAGCTCATTTGAATTGATACATGTTTCTAGCTACAGTGCTGTGAAAAAGTATTTGCCCTATGCCTAAGTGTTTTATCTTATACTTTGTTTTATTTTCTGAAACAAGTAATGTGATATTTCTACACAAAAACAGAAGAAATCAGGCAAATACTTTTTCACAGCACTGTACATTGTTAGCTATATAGCAAAGATGCTCCTTATACATTATCCTGAGCATTATCTATAGGCTGAAGAAGCACTTAGATACAATATACATAACACAACAGACAATCACTATCGAAGAGTTAAGTGACAACTTGAATTTAATACATACTGTAAATCATCAGAATATCGGGCTACCTAGTCTGGTACACTCAGCTATTTAATGGCTTACCTGTACATGTATCTGCAGGTTGGATGTTGAGTTTTATTTATTTATTTATTTTTACGGTTTTCTTTTTATGTGGTCTCGGAATGTACATTTTTTTTTTTTTTTAAACTTACACATACTACAGTCTTCTGGGCTTAAATGCATGATTTTTTTTTTTTTAACTCTGTAACAGGGATCAAAAAGAAATCTAACAAAGTTAACTATTTTATTTTTAAAAACTCAAGTAAAAGTTTTGGAGTCAAAAGTACCATTAACTTGACCCATGTACTCAAGTTCTGTAACAAGGGTACATTTAGTTCATTACTTTCCACCCCTGCCTAGGCACAAGTACACTATGTGCCCAAGCACTGGAATTGAGTTCATATTTTCATATATTATACCTTCAGCAACTATAAAAGGAACTGCACATTGTGCAGTAGTGATACTTTTTAGTGTGTGCTCTCTGAGAAGCACCTGTAAAACTCTACTGCACATTCTTTCAATATTTTAAAGGAAATGTTATGCCAATATTTTTCCCATTCTGGGCTAAAACACAGCTTACGGATGGAATCCTCTGTCTTTATTGTTTATGTCATGTTGGAATTACTTTGCCATAAATATCAGTAGAATATAACAAAAGCAAGCTAGCAGTCATCATTTATGTCAGCCAAAGAGTGCATACATAGATCCAAAGCCCTTTCTGGAAATAGGGTGTAATCAGATCGTGGTGTTTCTCTATGGTAGAGAATATTTTTAGGCATTGGGATCTTTGTAATTACCCCCCTGTGTCTGTTTGCCTGCCCTCTGGTCTATGGCTACCAGAGAGAGAGAGAGAGAGAGAGAGAGAGAGAGAGAATATGATTGGGTACTGGAATGATAAACAAATCATATACATTACACATATTTGGTGTGATCGGAAAGCTGACCTCAGCTCAGTGCTTCCCACTTCTACATTTCGAGCAAAGAAGAACAAAATATGGGAAAATGTCTCAGCAAAACAACTGAGTTGAGGTCAAAACTTTGGCAGGACATTAAACAAAAATATGTGGCAATTTGCTATTTTGTCACTATATTTTGTTTCAATTTCAGAAGAGCATAAGGCAACCACCTAACTACAATGTTCATGATTTAAGCTTGTGGACTCCAGAATTTGGTCAATCCTTGGGTTTAGTGGTTAGGGAAAGGAAGCCAAGTACTGTTTTTAACATGCCCTTGTTGACTTTACCTCACTTCTTTTTGGGGATCACCTACCGTGTTTTTTTTTTTCTTTTCACCCCTTTTCTCCTCATTTTAATCATTGCCAAATCCTACTCACAACCTAGTTTTTGACCTATTACAAAACAGCTACCAGTGAGAGAGAGAGTGAAGACTACTTTGTCCAAAAGTATGTCATAATAACTCATAACTAATTCTTTAACAGAGCTATTTACCTTAAATATTTTGGTCAAAAACTTGTCAGTATTGTGGCAGGCCTGTGTATTATACAATGGCTTCCAGTATTATTGACACTCTTCATAAAAAATTAGCAAACATTACTGTGTAAAATGGATATTACACACAAATTGTCCACTCATACAATAAGAGAAACTATTTGTCTAGAATTAGTTTTAGTTTGCTGTAGCATTACAATTTCCCTTGAACCTAAGAGGTTCCAGCATGACAAACCTGTTCCAGCATGACAGTGCCCCTGTGTACAAGGTGAGGTCCATGAAGACATGGTTTGCCAAGTGGACAAACTTGAGTGGCCTGTCCAGAGTCCTGACCTCAACCCCACTGAACCCTTTTGGGAAGAACTGAATTTAAATGAATTAACTTAAATTTAAATGAAATAATTTGACTGTGCCCTAAGGCCTTCTTGAAAAACATGTGTCCAACCTCACCAATGCTCTTGTGGCTAAATGAGCATAAATCCTACAGCCATGCTCTAGTGGAAAGCCTTCCCAGAAGAATGAAGGTTATTATGACAGCAGAGTGGGACTAAATCAGAAAATGACATGTTCAATAAGCACCTATGAGTGTAATAGTCAGGTGTCCACAAACTTTTGGCTATATATTGTAGTGAATAAATAATAAATGGTATTTCTCTCAATAATATATGTGCAAAAATAAGGAATATTTAAAATAAGTGCAAAACGTGTTAGACATTATGGGAAAAGACTCAGTGTTGTTATTCTCTCCAGGCCAAGCTTCACAAAATAATTCATTTGGAGGGTGCCAGTAGTATTGAAAGTAGTGTTTTATATGGGGGGTGAAACTTTTTGTGTTTGAAAGAAAGCTATAGTTAAATCAAATGTCCCAATATGCCTGAGCCCACAATATCACTTACCACATGTGTTATTCTTTTTATATATTATTTTTAGCTCATTTTCATGCCAATATCTAGAAGGCACTGTATATGGTGGCACACAGAGGCTAGAGTCGGTCTGATCGAGGGTCAGAGAAATACCACCCTTCACACCCAGAGACCAGAGACAGATATACTCTCTCAGATTCCAAACCACAGATGGATATGGCATCACTGGGATTCAAAATCATAATCACCATCTTAAGGGCGGTTCAGTTACTTTATTAGCTTGAGTGAAGTTTGTTAAATGAGCACTAGGGGGGTTGAGGGATTGAATTGAGACAACTGGATTTGAGTATAGCCTGCCCAGAAGGTATCGCTAGAATGGTATACTGTATGCTCTAGCAAAGGTATAAAAATGGCATAAAAGGTGGTGCAGTCAATATGAGAATTTCAACATGAATATCCCTAATGATGTTTAAATGGACTGAATTTTTACACTTGTTGAAAATGTTTTTGAAAAAAAAAAAGGTTAAATCTAGAACCCAAACGTGCTTGTAGTATGTCTCATTGTTAAAACACTTAAAGGTTTTATGCAGAATGTTACAACTCAGGGTTTCCCTTTCACCAAAGGTTCCAAATAGGACCATTAATCATTTACATTTTGACAATTATATCTTTATACTACTTTATACTGCAGAGAACCAAAACCAAACCCATGCATTGGAAAACAAGGTTCAGGTGCATGAAAAAATAAGGTAAGAACTTTGGACAATGCTGGCTAGAAAACTCAGTATCAAAACTTAAAGTGTGATACTGGGCAGCCTTCTTCTACAGCTTAAAAGAAGTCTCTTCAAGGACAAGTATTTTAAACTATTTGGTTCAAGTGCATAGGGAAGTGCTACTGAGCTGAGTATCTAATACTGTTGAGTGCTAAAGTTTCCATACCTTAGGGCAAAATGAAGACGGAAAAGCTCAAGCTATTATTCTGTTGATTTTGCCTTATGTGTGTGGATTAGCTCTTCTTACAGGAAACACCAGTTAAACTAATTTTACTATTTTACAGATAAACTTTAAAATAGAAGTAGCCTGTAAGTCCTTTTTCCCCACCCACAGATCACGGGGATCCAAACATTTGCAAATTTGCATGTTCTCCCCATGCTGCCTGGGTTTCCTCCGGGTACTCTGGTTTCCTCCCCCATAGTCTCTAGTGTATGAATGGGTGTGTGACTGTGTATGTGATTGTTCCCTGCGAAGGATGAGCACCCTGTCCAGGGTGTACCCTGCCCTGTGCCCAATGCTCCCTGGGATAGGCTCCAGGTTCCAGGCGACCCTGAAAGATAAGTGGTATAGAAAATGGATGGATGGATGGGGGGATCCTATAACATGTAACTAATCAAATGCTAAAAATACTAATAATCACATATTTATTTGTGGTATACACATTTGTTGTGCACATACTGTGTGTTCATACTGTTACAGTGGTTATAAGAGTTGTCTTGTGTTTATTGTCTTGTACTTTGTTGTCCATTGCACTGATACTTCTCAATTTTTGCATTACATGTGTTTCAATGCTGTCACTTCTGTAATGTCACTTCAAGGCCTTGGAGAACACTTTTTTGCTTTTACCATATAATTGTATACTTGCAGGAGGGATTTATGTTTAGTGAATGTAAAAGTTGGAGCTTAAAGTTCCAAAAAGATTATGCAGAATTTTTTTTAAAATCCTTTTCAGATATCACAGACAAATCCAGTTTGTTTGTTTTTTAATAATGCCACCATCTGAATTGTGTGTTGAGCCAAAATGAATCATTCTGGTGGGAGAGCCTCAGTTTAAATCTTGCTTAGGGCCCACAGAAAGGCTAGACCCGGCCCTGATGAAAGCTCTAAATGTTCCGTGCTGAACTGGTTTATTTCTGTCTGCACATTCCAATTAAGTGGATCCTAACATGTTAGTTCTACGCTTAATTAACAAAGGCGGAAATGTCTTATCAACACAGCAGGTACTGGAAGCAGTGGCAGAGAAAAGTAACACATATGTCTAGTGCTGCTGCTCAATAAATAACGCTCCAAACATTATTACATGCTTAACAGACGGGGTGTGAATCATATTTAATTCAGGAACATTGCTGCTATTTGGATGAATGTGGGAACCTCAAGCATGATATCAGTCTCGCCTCATTTGTTGAAGAATTGGCTAAATATGTTATGACTGGCTAAAAATGTCCTGAATGTTTTTTTCATGGGACTGGTTGTATTTTTATACACAATTCTGAAGCTATATTTGAATGAAAATATAGGTGTCAGATGGTACAACCTCGCTCTCTTTACGCCCCTTTGGCCTTCCAACCCACATATAAGCCCAAGCTCAGGCTGTATATATAGATCCTGAAGTTGGCATTGGCACACTACCACCTATGCCCTTTGTGGTGTAAATAGATGAGCAGCATGATGTCATAGCCCTCCATGTGTGTCTGCGGGCTCTCTGTTGTCAACGGGTGATGTCACGTCCCACCACAGCTGAGGGCAGATAAGGGAGGGAGCGGTTCCTTCCTCCCTATAGAGAGGGGACACTGATAACAGCGTTGTCATGGAGGCCTATCTGATACTCATTTGTCCAAATATGGGCTATAACAATGGGGAAAAAATTACAATCAACTACTGTAACCTCAGATGGAATACAGCGAATAGACAAGGACAGGCTTTATTTTGCAATTTGAATTATTGTGCATGCTGACAACAAAATAATTCCATAAGGAAATGATGCTAATTCAACAAAATGAAGTATATCATAACATCAGAATGCAAAAAGTATTTACAAAAAAATAAAGTAAATAATATCATACCAAAATCATAAAAAAACAGGCATGCAACAAGCATAAAAGTCAAAACCACTCATGAAACACTAAATAAGCCTAAATACTAATACAGATATTTAAATGTAAATAAATACAATAAATACAATAAAATAAAATACAAAAATCATTCTTAAAAAGTAAGGTTCCTGTCTAAACAAATGATTTAAAAAATGCTTCATTGTTGTTCAACTTAATCTGTTATGTGTGGAAATTTTACTTAGTGAAAAAAACAACTAGTTTATTTCAACTTGCTTATAACGGAAGCCTAAGGACAGTTGTTAAACATTTAAACAAAACACATGTATTTTTGTTGAAGGTTTTCACAAATTCTTCAGCCAGCGTTATTAATAAATTGAGCTCTGCATCTGTATGATTCATCTTTCAGAGATGGACTACAGGGGGAAGAATTGTGGTGATATGTCTAATGGCTCATGGATACCACAAAACTTTTGAGAAAGAGTAAAAAAAAAACCCTGACTTTTACTGTATTGTTGGAAAGTTGGATAAAACTTGTTAAGAACAGCTTTTGGTAGGACTTTCTCTTATGTCTTTTACCTCCCAAGGTCTTTATTATTACAGTGTATTGGTTGTAGTTTTAAGGTTGCATTATACACAGATCACCGATCAGCCATAACACCTCCCTTGTGCCACCAAAACAGCTCTGACCCGTTGAGACATGGACTCCACAAGACCTCTGAAGGTGTGCTGTGGTATCTGGCACCAAGATGTTAGCAGCAGATCCTTTAAGTCCTGTAAGTTGTGAGGTGGGTCCTCCATGGATCGGACTTGTTTGTCCAGTACATCCCACAGATGCTCGATCGGTTTGAGATCTGGGAAATTTGAAGGCCAAGTCAAGACCTTGAACTCTTTGTCATGTTCCTCAAAATCATTCCTGAACAATTTTCGCAGTATAGCATGCCACATTATCCTGCTGAAAGAGGTCACTGCCATTAGGGAATACCACTGCCATGAAGGAGTGTACTTGGTCTGCAGCAATGTTTAGGTAGGTGATACGTGCCAAAGTAACATCCATATGAATGCCAGGACCCAAGGTTCACATGTTCACTTGCTGTCTAATATATTCCATCTCTTGACAGGTACCACTGTAACAAGATAATCAATGCTAATCACTTCACATGTCAGTGGTTTTAATGTTATGGCTAATTGGTGTATAGTGGCATAGTTTAACCATTTATTGAAAGAATTAAGTGAGTTTGGTGTAAACAGGTTTCTGGTCTTTTCTCCGTAAAGGGAAACACTATACAATATAGATTACAGTTGCCGTACATGCAGCAAGTATTCAATTATGTCGTTAGGGAAAGTGTTCGAATGTTTCTTAAAATAAATTTGTCTGGAGGATTAGTGTTAGCATCCCTGCGGCATGTTGGTGCAGCAGGTAGTGTTGCTAGCTCACAGCTCCAGTTTCATCCTTAGCTCGGGTTACTGTCTGAGTGGAGTTTCACATGATCTCCTGTGTCTGTCTGGCTTTCCTCAGGGGTTCTCCGGTTTATACCTACTGCCCAAAACATGCCAGTAGGTGTATATTGCCTCTAGATATGAACATGTGTCCTGTCTGATTGGTATCCCATCCAGGGTGTTTTTCTGCCTCATGCACAGTGTTCCTTTCAGAAGCTGAATGAATGAATAAATGAAAGAATGTTAGCTTTCTATGTTGAACATTCATGAAAACAACGTCAAATTATTGAAGTGTGACATGAAAACTACAATTAATGATTCATGCCTTAAAATCCTTGTTTGTGCCTTTTTGCTATTTTATAAATAAATAAAAAATATCCATGTGATACTAAGGCAAAGCTCAACTCTGGTTATGCAGTAATCTTTCACAACCAGTTACTGGATTTTCTTTTTGTATATGTATTAGAATGTTCTTACGATTGCCATTATAATGGATACAAGGTTTGAAGGGCTTAAAAAGTAGGTTACATTAAACCTTTAAATTTGTGGTGACTTTGGTGAGTAATATTATACCACAGTGCTGTTGAACTCTCAAATCTGATTGGTCAACACCTTCTGAATCAGACAGTAATGCCCACTGTAGTTCAAATCGTAGGTTCATATTAATGCGCTCATTCTAATGAACCCTTTCTAGCAGTACACTGGTGTTCCATTCCGCCGATGGAAATCGACTTATCGAACATTTTCAATCAGTATAAACAGATTAATTATTTTATCACCGCAAGTCTATTATAAGATTAATCAGGACACTGTTGGGCTTCTGTTTGTAGAGTATCTTGGCTCTGTGTTTAGCTGATGGTCAGCAGGGTGGCAGTAACATTCCTGTTAAAGGTGCTTCTGGAAAAAAAGTGCCGTACCTCCTTCCTTATCATTTTGATCTTATGAGCTTTCATATTTTGAGCAAAAGTTATATTTCTGAAAAGTATCATTTGCCATGTCCGCTGATGATATCACTAGCACTACTGTAGTAACCGTTTCGAACTAGGAAGTGGAATTTTACATAGCAAACACAGGCGAGTGGCATGATACACACACAGTGAAACGTTCCAGTGTTGTTATAGGAAATATAGGCACTCTTGGATGTTTCACAACATAAAATGTAACTGTAAATGGATAAAAAGTACAACGTGTCATTCTTCAGAGTGGAAATGAAGCCTTATGCTTCATTTCAGGCCCCATTACACCATCCAGTTGTTGATTATTTTCCTATAACAGCATGCCTGATCTGTTTAATTCCTTACTTAGAGCAAAATATGTTAGAGCAAGTTCAAAAGAGTTGAATTTCCTTATCACAGGAAGCCATCATGCACATCGTAACAATGAAGTAAATTACAGTGACAGCACAGTGTATATAAACATGCACAACAGAAAGTATACAAATGCACACACTATAGAATGAGTCGTTCTTTTTATGTATGTAGGAAAGGCATATATTTAACATTTAAAGCATATGGGTTTATGAGTGTATGTTTGGGAATGTAGTTGCATATATAATCTCCTGTGTTCATGCTTACATGTGTGTGCTTGTGCATCAATGTGGAATGCACACTATTCCTATGAAAACATTCACCATGTCCTCTCTTCCCTCCCTTGGCTCTGCTAGCTCCTTTTCATTGATCGGCGCTCTGAATTTATTAGCCATTGTGACAGCTTCCTGCCCGGACCAGGAGGGAAACGCATAATCGTGCAGATAAAGTCTTCAGACAGCGCAGAGACGCACAATGCCCATTGTGTCCTGATTACAGGTCAAACTCTTAGCCGAATGGAATGTTGTCCAGGAATCTTTTACATGTGTGCGTGAGTGTTTTTCAGAGGCTATGGCACATAGTTTTCCCCTTACTCATAGATGCTCACAGTCCCTGGGTGAGAACATTTGGAACATTCTGCACGTGTGGTCAGAATAACAGTGAAGGAGAAGAAACGGGATGGAGAGGAGAGCTGGAAGTGAATTCCAGGGAACACAAACAAATGAGTGACTCTGGGCGGGCGACCTTGACCTTTTGGCGTTCTCGAGTGTTAGTGCCATGTTTTGAGGAAACTTAAAGACTAGAACAATGGACTGATGGGTTACGTAAAGAAGAAAACATACAATGTTATTCAAGCGAACAAAACAGAGAAGGAACGTGTTTCCGGAGTAAGTCGAAAACAATGCTAAATGTCTCACTTGACATGGGTTATAGGCTAAGAGTTAATCCTAAACCTTGGTAATGACTTTTCAGCTTTAGGTGTTGGGTTGCACGTGATGACAAGCTGACCCTGAAACGCTGTCAGTTACATGCATTTTGGGAGGATAGCTAGTTCCAGGCTGGGTTTGGTGAGACTAACAGACCTCATTGGGTTCTACATTGGGTCTTTCTACCTAAAGAGTATGGATTTGTGTGCAGGGGTACCACTGGTTCCAGCATACAGACAAACACAAACCCACATCCATAGGGTTTCTACAACAACAGAAATAATAAAAAGCCAGGTTACAAGGTCAGTGCCATTTCAAAGAATGACAGTTGGAGAAGAAATGGGCAGAAGATTCATAAGAAATTTCACAGGCTGAAATTATCTTTGTGCAAGAGGTTCCTTATATCAGTTCTTCTCAAAGTGTCTGGATTTTTTTTTTAATGATTAATAAGTTACAGTGAAGGAAATCACAACACATCATGATCAATGAGTTATCTTTTGACTGGTCACATGAATTGAAAGGATTTAACCCTTGTGTTCTGTTTGGGGCAGAATTAATCATTTGAAATTTTTACTTAAAGTGGAACCATACTACATTTTTTTTTCAATGTGAAACTTTTGCATGCTCATTTTCTCTATTGAGCTAGAAAAATTTACTTTTGGTGCTCCTGATATCTTTGGGCCAATTTGTCCCATCCATCCATCCATCCATTTTCTATACTGCTAATGCTTCAGGGAACATGGAGCCTATCCCAGGGAGCAGGGTACACCCTGGACAGGGTGCCAGTCCATCGCAGGGCACAGTCACATACACATTCACACACCCATTCATACACTATGGACACTTTAGACATGCCAATCAGCCTTTGGACTAGGGGAGTCTTTGGACCAGGGGAGGAAACCGGAGTGCCCGGTGGAAACCCCCACAGCACAGGAAGAACATGCAAACTCCACATACACACAGGGCAGCGGCGGGAATCGAACCCCCAACACTGTAGGTGTGAGGCGAATGTTCTAAGCCACCGTGCGCCCCAATTTGTCCCAAATGGTGTGATATCAATTGACACCAACTGCTTTTTGCAAAAAATAAAACAAATAGGAGAATTTACTCTGTCACATGACCTCTATGACTAATATGCATCTAGTTCCCCAAAAGATATTCACCATAGATGTATTCAAGGTTGCCCAAAGTCAATATGACCATGCACAGTATATTGCTAAATAGTGACACTATTTAGTGTCACTATTTAGTGACACTATAACGCTGTACTATCGTTTCAGTTAACTGCATAACGTGCAAAGTGTTATCACTAACCTCAGAACAGATTTTTAATTGACTTTATCAGGTGATAATGAGCTGGATTGTACAGACCTCCGACAGAGGAACATTAAAAAGCCATTAAGACATAAAAAACAAATCACATAAGCATTTACATTGTTTTAAACTAAGAATATTCCAGCATTTTCTTAGTTTATTCTGAATGACTGAATGAAAGAAGTGTTGATTTCAGCCAGGTTGCTGCTAACCTTGACGTGACATTGAGCTGCCATCTAGTGGTGACATTCTGCCATTACAGAGATTTTTCCAATTAACAAACTTAATCCGAGGAATTTAGTGGTAAAGTGATAAAACATGGAAGTTTTTTGTTTGTTTGTTTGTTTTTGTTTTGTTTTTTTAAGATCTCAGATTATTTTTCAATCTGTGTGCAGGGGAGTGTTGATAATCAGGTGTATGATATTGTGATATTCACACACAGGAATGAGGTTTTATTTGTGCTATAATGTATCTGACTCAGTCATTCAGCCATCTGTTTTCCTGGAAAAGCCAAGGACACTGCATTGCACTTGGAAGGAGGCTGCCTATGGTAGGCAAAATTTATTGGATACTTCCCCTAAAGGTAGTGCGACCTGGAAAGAATCATAAAGACGTCTGCTTTCTAAGGTGCCTTATGAAAGCATCTGTGCACTAATTCTTCTCGGTGAACACATCGAGTTCACCTGAACAGAGTTCATTAATAGCAAATGAGTAATGGTCCAGTGCCGCTTTTTTGTTTGTTTGTTTTTTTAAACTTCACTTGACTCATCTTCAGTAAGCACATTTTCCTGATCAGGGTCATGGTGGATCGAAGCCTATCCCACAAATCCACCCTAGATGGATGTGACGCCACTCCATTGCAGGACACCAAACACATATATTCACACTTGGGTGCAATTTAGTGCAGTCAATCCACCTCTTGGGATGTATTTGTGAGGTTGGATGAAACCAGAGAATCAGGAGTTAACCCATGCAGACACAGGGAGAACATGTGAAACACCATATTGTCATGACAGCAGGTACAAATAACAGAGCTTTATTAGAATTAGCAAATAAAACAAAGACGTAATGCAGGAGCATTGTGAAAGACCAGAGGCCTGTTTCAGTGGCTACCCAGGTAAGTTTGAGTTTAGTTTGAGCAAACTCTGGTTTTTCGGTCTCAACAAGGTGGATTGGTTTTTAATGGATTTCACCGCCATGGTCATTTACACTGCACGGCAGGGTTTATTCTGGGTAAGAAAACTCTAACCCAACTTGGACCAACCAGCTTCGAGCAAACTGATATAAATCTGATGCATCAAAGTTAATCCTTTAGTGGTTGTAGAGGTGGCTTCACCGTTTGTGGAGCTCAGAGCGTAAATAATAAAGCCACTTTGAAGGGAAAGAATTTTAGGGACAGACACAATCCCCCTGACCATCTGAAAGATATGGATTTTCGGCAGATGGTATAGTTTATCTCTACCAGCTTCTTGAGCCGCATATTAAAAAGTCTGACATGCTGAAGCCGCTCTTATTGTACCACAAAACTGTGTGTGTTGCATGTATTGTTTTGCGGTTCTTTGCGAGTGGTACATAATTTCATGCGGTTGCATTATTCCTGTCCTAATATATTGTCACAAATTGATATTTAGTTGATTAATATTAGAGATGCACCGATGTATCGGCCGATACCGATTATCGTGTCTATCAAAAGAGGGCGGTAAAACACATCGATTTCGTGCTGTGTGTAAAGATGATGTCTCTTGTGTGGAATGATGACAAATCTGCAGTTTGTAATCTCTGTAATCTCTGCACCACTAAAATTTTACACCGGACACTGCAGCAGTGAAGCCGCGTCGAGTCTAATCCGCTCCTCTCCGCTGAATTAAATGGTAAATGGTAAATGGCGCACTTATATAGCGCTTTTATCCCTTTTACACTGTGTCTCATTCACTCATTCACACACACACACACCAATGGTAGCAGAGCTGCCATGCAATGCACTAACTTGTCATCGGGAGCAACTTGGGATTCAGTGTCTTGCCCAAGGACACCTCGGCATGTGGAGTCACGTGGGCCGGGAATCGAACCGCCAACCCTACGATTAGTGGAAAACCCGCTCTACCACCTGAGACACTACTGCCCCATTAAAGGGCCAGTACATGGTTGAAAGATTTAAATGAAGATGAGTGACAAAAAAAAGTAGTATATATTGCACAGAAAAATATATTTGTATAATATATTTCATATGCAGTTAATGTTAATGAGATAATATCATCAAAAAAAGGTTTATATTAGGCCTATATATTACCAGTTTGATGTCAGTGATGAAGTAGAAATGCTTGTGTTTGTGGTGAGTGAATGTGAGAGTAACAGGAGGTTTTTTAGACTTCAGTCAATGTTAATATGAATTAATAACATTCAATAAGTTAAGAAATCTTACTTTAATCTTCAGAATGTAGTTCATGTGTTAATGTTAATTAGAGTAATGTGTTTTCTGTTTATGAGACCAGTTACTGTGAAACAACTTGTTGAAATGGAGAGAATAAAGTTTTTATTTGCATTTCTTTCAGAATTGTGGAATTAATTATTATTCATTTAAAAGAAGGTATAAAAGGCAGAACTATCGGTATCTGTTATCGGTATCAGCCGATATCACTCCGAATAATCGGTTATCGGTATTGGCTAAGAAATATAATATAGGTGCATCTCTAATTAATATGTAATTAAAATAATTTACATTTATACTAAATGAAATGACATGAAATACATTGCGGTTATAAGTTTTCAAATCGTTTATTCTCATTGTGAGCCTATAAAAGTAAACTTACGCATTTACACAATGAGCAATTTTCCAGCGCTTTGGCCATGTTGACCAATTGTCCACGTTGAACGCTATTGGCTATTTGCTACAAACGTCTGGCTTTTATGCACACGCAGTAAACCTTGATTCTGGGTTAACACCTGGGTCGACTGAGAAAGTTGATAACCAACGTCATGAAACCTGTTACCCTTAATTAAAGCTTACTCTGCAACTCGCTTCATGAAACAGGCTTCAGGCAAGAGATAGGCAATCAACAAACAACAGGTCAGGCAAGAGCACGACGAGAAAAAACAGAATTTTAACTTCATCTGAAGCTCTATATACAGTTTGAGTCTATCGGCTATTAAGGGTTTAATGATTTTATCCACTAGCTTGACTATGACTCTGCTTGAAATATTATGACAGAAATATGTGTGATTAAGCTAACAAATTTATATAACATATAAAACTTAAATATTTTGACATTTTAATTTTTGGTGAGGTTTTATAACGCAAGTATGTAGTCATGTCACCAGAAATTCAGTTATCAGTGTCCCAATGTGTAGTGAGTCTTTAAGTCGTTACCAGTGCCCAAACGCGTGTACATAATATACTGATTCACCACCTACTGAACTAGGGAGCTGGTTGAGACATACCCAGTGTAATGGCTGTGAGTTGTAGTGCTCGGCAGCCACGTGTGTAGGCCACGCTGTACTCTGGGAATTGTAGTTTGACACCGATTCTGATGTTGACATGGCACATATAGACAGTAACCTGAGCTCAGGATCAAACCGGGGACCCTGGAGCTGTAAGGCAGCAACGTTACCCACTGCAACAACATACCACAAACAATCCTTAATGAAACTGTGAACATAAGTGAAACTCAACATAATTGCTTAAACAATTATAATGAGATAAAAATGTAATATTGTACATGGTTAAACTGGAAAAGTGAGTTTTAAGTGGAGATGAGAAGACCTTGTACCTAGTGTTGTCTCCTACTCCATCATTCATTTACAGCATACCCTTATATGGGCTTATATTATAACTGACAGTCAGAGAGAACCGCCTCCCTGCCTAGAAGTTTCCTGACTGTGTTTTTAAAAATGTAGGTGTTTATTAAAGAGCACAGGACAGTCACAGATGTAAAATATTTTTTACTGATCTCCTTAATTTAGGATATCAAATAAGGATGTCTGAGAACCCTGTTAGGTGTTATGGCTGGTGGGATTAAAGATTCTCCTAAAGTATGCACATCGACATACTCAAAGACATACAAAATACCATTTGACAAAACTGTACTGTATATAACTGCGCAATGGTCCATAAAAAACAACAATAAAAATAGTATTAAAACATGTTAAAAGGAAATCACAATATTTGCAATATTTACAGAGCAGTGCCTATGAACTTCAGTGGTTAAATTTTTTCGCCAGTAGTTTCAATGTGCTATTGAGCGTGTGCTTATAGGTCATGTTGACTCTGTGACGGGTTCAGCTTGGTCTGGAGTTTCTCCTGGAAGACACACACATGCAAAGAATAAGCATAAACTGTCTCTATATGTAGACTTTGCACTGCCGTGCGTGATAATAGCAGGATTTAATATTAAAGTAATACAATATTGTAGGAGTGTGGATGAGGGGCAGGTTTGATGTGCTGGCCTTCACACCCCTGACTGCAGGCATGTGAGCCAGAAGGAAATAGGTTCCCTCATCAGTGAATATAAATCTGATCATTTGTATTTATGATGCACAAGTCTACAGTGGTGCTTGAAAGTTTGTGAACCCTTTAGCATTTTCTATATTACTGTATAAATATGGCCTAAAATGACTTGGAGGAATTTTAGCCCATTCCTCAGTACAGAAAATTTCAGCTCTGGGATGTTGGTGGGTTTCCTCACATGAACTGCTTGCTTCAGGTCCTTCCACAACATTTCTACTGGATTAAGGTCGGGACTTTGACTTGGCCATTCCAAAACATTGACTTTCTTCTTCTTTAACTATTCTTTGATAGAACAACTTGTGTGCTTAGGGTCGTTGTCTTGCTGCATGACCCACTTTCTCTTGAGATTCATTTCATGGACAGATGTCCTGACATTTTCCTTTAGGATTTGCTGGTATAATTCATAATTCATTGTTCCATCAATGATGGCAAGACGTCCTGTCCCAGATGCAGCAAAACAGGTCCAAACTATGATACTACCACCACCATGTTTCACAGATTGGATAAGGTTCTTATGCTAGAATGCAGTGTTTTCCTTTCTCCAAACATAATGCAAGAAATTCTATTTTGGTCTCATCCGTCCATAAAACATTTTTTCCATTAGCCTTCTGGCTTGTCCAAGCAATCTTTAGCAAACAGCAGACAAGTAGTTTTAGGTCATATTTTGCAGATAAATCTAACAATTCTCACTCAATTCTCACAATCTTTCAAGCACCAGTGTATTTCTTTATCATGTTTGGTGTCGGGGAGGTACAGCGGGTAGCATTGCTGTCTCACAGCTCCAGCATCTCTGGATCCATGTTGAACATGGGTTACTGTCTGTGGAGTTTTGCATACCCACCTCCCAAAACATATTTAAGTGCTATACTATAATATACTATACTATACTATACTATACTATACTATACTATACTTAGCTATACTAAACTGCCCCAGGTGTGAATGAGTATGTTTGCATGGTGGTCTGTGATGGACTGGCATCCCATCTAGGATGTATTCCCCCCTCATGCCCAGTGTTCTGGGATAGGCTCCGGCTCCACTGCTAATCTGTCCAGGATAAAGCAGTTTCTGAAGATGAATGAATGGATAATTTTATTAAAATAACACACTCATTTGTATGTTGCACCTAGTTCCATTGTTGGTCATAGGTAGCAGAGGGAGAACTTACAGTACCCACAGTATTACTGATTACATTTACATGGGTTGGTATTTGGGTTAAATACAATCTTAAATTAGCATTTTTTCCATTTGTAAGAAACTTTCTCTGTACTTCTGTATAAAAGTGATTCAGGGAGGGTTACGTAAGGAATTCAGGAAGTCATTAGATGTTACCAAATAATACCCATGACTTTGGATGTACCACTTCTGAGGTTAGAGGAAGACATACTCAGAAACCTGCATGCTAAATTAACTAGTTAGCTAACTTGGCTAATGTGAGTGATATGAACAAAACAGTTTTGATTGTTATGGAATACTATGACAGGTTTAGCTAGCGTTAAATAAATTGCTGAGACTGTCACGCAGATCGAGACTCAGATACTGAAATCTCACTCATGTCCATCTTTAACAAAAGCTAGCTAGTTTACTAGCAGTTACCTAGCTAGCTAGCTGTTTGAAATGGAAGGAGAATGGCATATTCATGTAAATTCAAAGTCTAAAACTTGTTGTAAAGTCTAAAACAAGTTATTGTTTTACTTTAATACATTTTTTTTCTCAACACTGTTGAATAATAATAATAATATAATTATTATTATCATTATAATTTGTATTATTATTAGTATTATTATAATAATATAGGAATGTCTTATAGTTTTTAATATAGACTGTAAAGCACTTTGAGCTTCCTTTTACATGTATAAGCTGCTACATAAGTAAGTTTCTTAGTAGTAGTAGTGGTAATAGTAGTAGTAGTGTGTGTGTGTGTGTGTGTGTGTGTGTGTGTGTGTGTGTGCGAGTAAAAACAATTATTCTTTGTATTTATCTATGAATATCCATAAATTAAAAAAAAAAAAAAAAAAAAGAATGAAAGGGCACATCCATAAATAGTGTGCAGATCAGGTTGCAACTGATTGTCAAAAATCAGCACACCTCTTCTCTTCCTGCTGGCCTGATAAAAAAAAAAAGAGCCTCAGGGGAGAGAAAGCGAGGAAACGACAAAAGCTGGATCATCTCTACAGAGAAACAGATGAGAACAATGCTCTCTTTCAGTGGTCCCATACCAACATTTCTCACTGGCTCTCTATTTCTGTCCCTTCATTCATCTTCACGCACAACATAATGTAATTAAGCTGTTAGGGCACACCTAGCTCATCGCTCTTCACAGCTGAAACAAGGACACGAGGGAGGCACGATGTACTCTACACATAAAAAAAATATAGTGCTATAAAAAAAATTTGTGTCTTCTGACACGGTGTGTAAAAAAATGGCTAAGGTAACAACATGTCCTTTAATATTTTATTTAGTTTTAGTATTTAATACTTAAGTGCATTACTGCACGTTCTCTCTATATATGCCACGGTTTCTTCCTGGTTCTCTGGTTTCCTCCTACCCTCCAAAAACTTTCAAGTAGCTTAACAGACATCAACAAATTGTGCCTAGGTATGAATGTGTGTGTTTATTGTCCTGTGATGGATTGGCGTCTCATTCAGCATATACTGTATATTTGCTTCTCGTGCCCGGTGTTCCCGGGATAGGCTCTGGACACACTGTGACCCGGACCAGAATAAAGCAGTTACTGAAGATTCATGAATAAACATATTAGTTAAGTGCAAACGACAGAAAAAGAGAGGCTGATAAGGATGGAACTGTTTACAGCTGCTATAACATAAGTGATACCAGCAACTAAATTGTTTCACAGATGTTCCACAATTGGAACATGAGGCGTAAAAACACTTTGGGATGTGCAATTATTGGAAAATAATCCATTTCAATTTTCATTAAGAGTAACTCGGCTTTGCATTGTTTTGCATCACCTTCATTGATCGTTTTCCCATAACAGCATGTCTCTTCATGTTTTATTCCTTAATAAACATTTGCTGTAAGTGGTAGGTAAGGTTTCATTCAGATGTTGTCTTCTGCTCTTTGTGTTGTGTGTAAGTATGTGACTATTTATTATGTGTACGTGATATCTTTTATTCACTACTCCAGCCTCCAGATTTCCCCAACAGAATCAATCAAGTCTGTCCATTGGGCTATCCATCCATCTAACTAAGCCAAAATGACTAATAATTTGAGCAATCATGAGGGTGTTTTTTGTTGGATTTCATTAAAAAAATCCTTTCACATTTTTTCACATAACATTCACACCACGTTGATCACTGCACAACTCCATCACTACACTCTTTCATTCTTGATCTGAAGTGAGTAGAACTGGCATCCCAAGCAAAAAAACAAACAAACAAACATATACACTCTCTCACACAATTTGGTGTTACCTTTCATCAGCATCTCGGCAGCTTTCCTGTCCTCTTTGATATATAGGGCAGTCAGGAGGAAGAAAAGGCCTCCCAGAACACCGATGAAAGGGCACAGGATGACGCTGTACTCTAGACTGCGGAACCTCCAGTCAGCAGAGTCGGGTTTAAGCTTACTCAGAGCATCTGAGACCTGAATGGTAAAAGTCACAGACACTGGTATGCATTTCATAATTCTATGCATACATTTCTCATACTCTTAGGCTTTTTTAAATTTTATCCTATAAACTTGCAGTATGTATGTATGTGCAATATGTACTTACTATGCCAATAAGATATGGACTTCCTGCATCACCAAGTAGGTGACATGTTAAAATCTGTAAAGCTTCCGCTGTTGCCCTTCGGGTTGGTATGACAACATACTAAAATATAAAGAAAAGGAAAAGTTTTATTGGAGGTTTTTTTTTCCAACTCCACAATTTGTTATGCACCATGAAGCAACTCTTACCAGTAAGATGTCAGCTAGAATGGCCCAGTTCAGAGAAAGTAGGATTTCTCCAATACCAATAAAAGTCTGAAAGAAAAAATATGAAAAAATGCTGGTTGGAGATGATATACTGCAAGTGATTGAAAAACTGCGATTTATATGACAGTCCCTCCAGGATTCTGTGATTGCAGAAATGAATGCAAAATCAAGCAAACTCCGTAATATTCGGAGGAGCGTGCAATTATTAAAAATTACGGCAGATTTTCCACGGATTTGGGCCAAGATGTGTCGAGTGACATCATCACAATCTGCGTTCAGCCAAAGCAGTCTTCGATTCACATGCGTCGAACATGAGTACAGCTAAAAGGTCTCATTTCCAACAAACATCACTGAGAAAGACTGCGCAAAACAATTTTGTGCAATTGCAATTTAGCCAATTCAAGTAGTTTTTCACAAAAAAAAGGCACAATAAAATTAGCAAATTACATCACAAATTTTGAACAAAAGTTGCAGCAAAATCAAACATTTTTGGCCGCAACAATCACAAAAAACGCTGCAAAATCCTGTTTGGACAGACATGAACACAGTTCTCTAAAACAAAATTTTATGTGCAAATCAGTGAAGGCTCGTTAGTTTCAGAGTCAGACAAATTGTTTGTACGTGTTTCTGGCTACTAGCTTTAGAATCTTGAAAGTTACAGTTTTATTGGTTCTCGAACAGGAAAAAGAACTTTCGAACGCCGTGATGCAATGATGGAAGACATGGTCATTGGGTTGAAAAAACATTCAACATTCTGTCCTGTTTACTGAATAAATGTACCAGGCCCTCTCTCTCTCTGTTCAGGTCTGGCTCACAAGACAGTATAAGCAAACTGTTTGGGCCCCAGTAGCAATCTGTGGGCCCCCTACCAAATCTTGAGTTATGACTTTACTTTTGTCAAAAATTGTCCAGGCAGTTGGGGTCAGAGCACAGAGTTAGCCATGATACAGCACACCTGGAGCAGATGGGGTTAAGGGCCTTGCATAAGGGCCAAACAGTGGTAGCTTGACAGTGCTGATGCTTGAACCCCTGCCCTTAACCGCCGATCCACCAATGAAACCACTGAGCCACCACTGTTTGTGTATATATGTCCATAATTACATAATGGTACCTAATTAGCTAACTAGCCTGTACAAAAATGCTAACATTTGCTGAAGATACTTTACTTTACGATACCTCATATCTTTCTGAGGACCTTCCAAAAGACCTCCCAGTTAAGCCATCAGCAATGTTTGAAGTAAGCAGAAAAAGTTGATCAGGTCTAAGGTTACTTACATATGTGGCAGGAATGCTGATGGATGCCAGGACCATGGCGATGTACAAGCAAGGAGCAGAACTGAGCATTCCCACAGCACATATGAGAGGGTCAGCATTGGCCACTTTGTCTCTCAGCTGCCTAGATATTAAGGATCCGATGAAAACGCCAACAATACCCGTCACCACCGTGATTCCCCCAAAGACAAAACTGTGCCAACAAAGAAACAACAGAATACAAAAAAACCTCTGAGTGACTTTTGACCATGCACACTTCGATACACATTCTCAAAAGTCTAAAAAGTCTGACTTTACAACCCAAATGATTTATTTCATAACTTCATCATAACATGTATATTGAATGAAAGTTTATTGTAGCATTTTGTACGTTTTAATCATCATTAATACTTTACCTGAACAATCATATTACTTTTTGTCCCACTAAGGTTTCTGAGTCTTATTCTTCTTTTATACATGCTTACACTGCATTCAAAGGAGCTGCTTTAGAAGATGGAGGTCTTGATGTGACCATGCGTGTACCTGTCCGAAGGGTCACATGGTTCTTCTGAGCATGGAGGAGTGATGCCCTGGATGACTCGAGCCCGAGACATAAAGGTGGGTGTCCAGAAAGCCAATGCACCTGTGACGAAAGCCATGGCAGTCACTCCCAGAGTGGACCACACAAAGCTCCGGCTAATAAAAACAACAACAACAACAACCGCACACTCAAAATGGGTGATTATGGACCATCTGGGAACTTTTCATAACCTTTATGCTTTCATTTGTCTTTTTAGTTTTACCCACTTCCTGAGTAGATATTTGATGTCCTCTAGGTAAGACGTGTGCTCTATGCATGCTTCTCCATCTGTTTCGGAGGCGCCTCGTGGAGGGTTGGGGGTCAGGAATACTAGAAGTATCAACCCGGGTAGCGCCAGAATTGGGTTCAGCTGCGACAAAACACACAGAGCCTCATTCAATGCCAACGCTGCTCTAATGCTCCAATTTTTACTGCTTCTTACTATGTTTTCAGCTGGTAAACAAAGCTGTCAGTAAATCAGAGAAATGCATAACTTACTCTTAGCTTGCTACTGATGTTGGTACTTAAATAAAAAGACAAACATACAACCCCAATTCTGACAAAGTTGGTACAATATGGATTTTTTAAATTACATTCAAATATTTTTTTTTTTTCGCTTTGTCTTTATACATACATTTACAAATCACTCCTCTTTGTTTTTATTAGCATTTTCCATACTGTCCCAACTTTTTCGGAATTGGGGTTGTACAATATTATAATTCTAGAAGGAAAATAATGTTTTAAGAAGTGTCTTACCCTAAGGGCCCAACGCCAGTCTCCTGTAGCAGTAGCGATTGTGGCTCCCAGAATGTACCCAAGACCACTTCAGTTTAGAAACAATTTGGACAAAAGGAGAAATAACAGCGGCATGTTTTTTTTTTTTAATTAATCCATTTGTACTCAGACTAAGTTTCCTTCATTTAGTGTTCTAAATCTGAAAACAGAAGTTTTCCATAACAAGACATTGGAAAGAGTCTCCAGTGTCAACGCTTTGCTGTTGCAAAACTATTGTAAGAGGTAAAACTATCCCTTTAAATTTTTCAACACAGGAAAGTCAGAGCGTATTTCATTTTCTCTTTAACATAGAAGGCTATTTTTTTCTTTGCCTTATTAACTTCAAGAGAGAGGGAAAAAGCTGCTGTAACATAAGCGGTAAGGCAAACTAACTTATTTCATGGACATTCCAGAATATTAAATGTACCCATACACAGATGAAAAGTATGACGTTGTTCTTTAATTAATTTACACAAATGTTATCACAAATTGCTGTGATATAAGAGGAGTAAAACACTTCAGGGCGTGATGTTATAGGAAAATAATCAACTTTGGGGTGGTGGCAATAATGTTGTTTCACGTTGGGCCGCATCACACTACCTGTTGATTATTTTGCTATGACAACATGCTCTATCATGTTGTATTCCTTACACAGAACCACCTGATACAGATTACGACTACTATAATATACACTTCTTGAAACCCTTTCAGAAAGGAAAACACTACTGTAGGGTTACATGTAGAACCTTTAATGGTTCTTCTGGAAAGCTTCTTGATTTAACATTTTCTTTCTGAGTATTGTGGGCTTTCTGCTGTATTTATTGAGTTTTTCCACCACAAAATTCTACAGAAAACTATAATCAGTAGGCAGTATGATAAACAACAGAACAGTGTCCTGACACCTAATTTAAGTTTTTTCTTTTTCATCAGCCATTTCCCAGTCTTTGGGCAAAATGTGTTTAGGTACTTCATTAAAGCCTAAAAAATAGTATATTTTTATTTCGCACTTGTCAGGGCTTGCATTAAGATTTGAGGCTAAAACTGTTGGTTTAACATCTCTTTTTACATCTATTCACACATTATTTATAAAACCCTCACCTTCCAACAGGGATGAAGATATAGAAGAAGGCAATCATGAGGGTTCTTTGGGAGCCAGTGAACAGGTCTCCAATAATGGTTGGAGCTATTGTGCAGTAACTGGCCTCTCCAGTACCAACCAAGGCTCGCATGAGGACCAGCACCCAGAAATACTACAGGACATAACGGATAGACTGGTGTGATGAGAAGTTAATATATATTACTATGTCACCTGTAGTGTAAGAAATGTTGGTTAAAATGTTGCACAACATTTAAGAAAGCTTAGTTAAGTATGAGACCTAAACCAGAAGTACAGCTGTACCTCTGCCGTGACAAAAGAGCTGCCCAGTGTTGTGACAATCCATGCGATCATCCCGCCCACCATGATCAGTTTTCTGTTGTAACGGTCTCCAAGGTACCCGAAGACTGGAGCCAGCAGCATGAAGCTGCAAATAAAAACTGTAAATGGATCAGCATTTTGCCAAAGGAGGCCATGTTTTTCATGCAATTACAGTAGATCCCTGAGTTATTCATTTACAGCACCAAGCTGTACTTTCTATATCAAGCCACTCATATAAAACACATGGCCCATAATGAAAAATGTATGAAAGCACTGAACATATACAGTATGCATACTTTACTATGTTATATAGTGACAATATGCTCATTTTAATTTGAACTAAGCCTTGCTGTTAGAACACTTTGTCCACAAAAATACAAACATAACTGTACACACGAACACATCATTGCAGTTGCACTTGCAGAATGCTTAGAATTCTGAGCTTGACCCATTTTGCATCGTGTTTAATATCTACCCACAGATTTTCAATGGTGTTAAAGTCAGGGGACTTGTGAGGGCCATTCCAAAAATTTCAGCTTGAGTTTCTTGTAGTAGTGCATGGTGGATTTTGAGAAATGTTTTGGATCATTGTTCTGTTGGAGAAGCCAATCTCTTTTCAGCTTTGCTGAATTTGCTGATAATTACTGGAATCCATTCTTCCATCTACCTGTCCAATGTTTTCTGTACCCCTGGCTACCACACAGCTCCAAAACATAATAGATACAACCCCACGCATAACAGTTGGAAAAGTGTTCTTTTTATTGAATACTGCTATTTGTTTTCTACAACATACCTTTGGTGATTGGGGCCATTATTACATTACTACTTCACCAGTACACAGCACTTGTTTGCCAAATGCCTCTGGTTTATCTAGATGTTGTTCTGCATTCTTCAGACATTCAGTTTTATGATGAGGTCACAGTTAAGGATTTCTTGTGAAAAAATACTTGTCCATGCAGATCATGTTTGTGCAAATAATACTGCAGAGTAGAACAGTACACCACCGATCCTGCATCAGAGAAACCTTCCTGCAAGTCCTTAGTGTCAGATGGGGATTTGTTTTGCCTTTCTGCCCAGCATACCGGCACTTCTATCTGAGAATTTTCTTGGTCTTCCAGATCTTTGCTTGATTTATACAGTTTCCCTTAACTGCTATTTCTTTATGGCATTTCCTACGGTGGACTTTGTGAGCTGGAAGCACTTTGACATGTTTTTATAACCTTCCTCTGCTTTGGACGCATCAATTAAATTCATTTTCAAATCCGCAGTCAGCTGCTAAGAGGAGCCCATGATTGTGGAGTGTTAGCACAAGGTTTGAAGAGTCAGAGAAAATATTATTTATTGCTAATGACAATCCTTGACCTGCTTAACGAGTCCTAATGAGTCAGTTAAGACAATGGACATGTGCTTTTTTTGTTTTTTATTTTTAATGAATTGCAAAGATTTCAAACAAACTTCTTTTACGTTGTCATTATGGGGTATTGTTTGTAGAATTTTGAGGAAAATAATGAATTTAATCCATTTTGGAATAAGGCTGTAACATAACAAAATGTGGAAAAATGAAGCGCTGTGAATACTTTCCGGATGCACTGTATAAAGTAACGGTCCATTAACATTTGCAGAAAGATAATTTTAATATGCTGCAGAAAACAAAAATCAATCAAATATGTAATTTGGCCAGGGGTGCCCATACTTTTGCATATAACGGTATGGTTTGCACTGAATGGACAATAATATTTTAAGGACATGCAATTTTCTTGAAATCTAATTTCTTGTCAGAAAATGACTGTGTTACGCATTGCACTCAATAAACTTATTACAGTAAACCACCTGACAGTTTCATATCAACATTGCAAACATATTTGACTGTAGAAGCTACCAGGACTATGCAGACTGTAAGCTCAAACTGTATGCCCTACATCAAGCCACGTCATACTATGCATTGTGTAGGAGTTAACAGGAAGTGGTCTTGTAATGAGAGCTCTAACACCAGATACTGTATCACACCACACATTTAACAATGATAGGCTCTTAAAGGCACAGATAGATATTCTGTTTGATTGGATATGTAAAGCTGATACCTGTCTGTAATAGTCCAGATGTGCTGTCACTGATGCCAAAGTATTTCTGGAGGCTAGACAGAACTCCTGAAATCCGAAACAGGATGTGTGTTAGATATAAAGCCCAATGGTTCAGAAGCTTTTCAGTTCCTTCTAACTCTCCTAATACTTAGGAGTTGAGCTTCCTCATTTACCTGCGATCGTGTAGCGGTCCATGTAGTTGAGCAGGTTCACGTAGCACAGCACAGCCACGGCAATGTAAGATCTCCGGCGAGAGAGCTTGATGTCGTTTACATTGGTAGTGAAAGGTTGGTTCTCTTCTGGCTCGCTGGCTATGGAGCCATAGCAGCGGTTTGCATTCATGGATGAGCTCAAACTTATTTTTTCTTGAGGCCCAAATGAGCTTTCATGGGTTTCTTCCTCCATGTTGAAACAGTGTAACAGTTTTCACACGTCTGCTGGAGGAGAAAAGTTTAAAAAGCCTAAATTCAGTTTAAATGTGGTAGACAGTATTTAAAGGAAATTCCTCCTCCTTCTGAGCACTAATGAAACTGAAAAAGTCATGCCTTGTCCATTCCTGTCTGCTGACGACCGTACTGCAGCTTATTACCTTTGTGGAATGGAATTATTCATATATTCATCTTCAGTAAGTGCTTTATCCTGTCAGGATTCTGCAGAGTCTATCCCAGGAACACTGGCAGTGAAGTGGGAATACACCCTGAATAGAATGGCAGTCTTTTGCAGGGCACCATGCACATACATTCACACCTAGAGGTAATTTAGAGATGCCAATCCTTCTATCAACATGTTTCTGGAAGGTGGGAGAAAACCAGGGAACCCAGAGGAAACCCACAGTTCCATGCACATGGACCATGCAACTGGCAAATCTACCCACTGCACCACCATGCTGCCAAACATAATATTATAAATTTTACATTCTGTGAAGTAATCAAAAAGTATATCATGCCAATAATATTTTTACAAAGTGGGTTGATTTTCAAAAGGTATCAAGTAGTGATATTTGTAGGTAATGTTGGGAAGTGAGTAGGGTTTGATGTCATAGAGCTGTGAATCTGTAGTGACCTGTATGTTTGGGTTTTTTTTTTTTTTTTTTTTTTTTTTTTACAGCATTCATTTAAAACAGTTTGGAGCTGCTGATTGAGATCTGGACATGTTCATGTTCCTGAGTACCACAAAAACCATCAACAGTACCCCAACTGTGTGCTCAAGTGTTTTCCCCACAAAACACCACACAACACCATGCAATTGTCTCACTACAGCTCGACACAGAACACAACCGGTGTTTCAGTTTTTGAGATTTTGAGCAAAACTGTCAGATCAAGATCACATAATAAATAACATTACCAATAAATCATATGACCTGCCCAAGTGATACATGAACCCTCTGTTACAGAGTAATTGAATGTTAACGGATCTTATACAGGTATTTAACATTCTTAATCATAAATTAGCTACATAAATACACTGACCTGAGTGCAGTCCTGAGGTTGTAAATTTCATTGCATGTATTTTTTCATATGGCCTCTTCTTTAAGAGACTATGTGCTGCAGAGATGCCTCGACTGTGTGCGTGATATCCCTTCCATTTCAATAAACTACCTGATTATAAAGTTTGAGCCGAGCCCTGCCCCCACCTCTCCTCCTTCTGGTCACACGCTTGCAAACAGTTCCTTTTTGTGACGCAACATGCACTCGAAGCCAATTGCACGGGGTGGTTTTGTTTTTTTGGTTTTGTTTTTGCTTCCTCCTCTTAGTATTGGCAGCCACACACTCCTCAGACCTGTCACACAGCTTTCTTTTAGAAAAACTCTGGGGAAATGTGAACTTTTTGTCTGAAATGAAACGTATGACTTAGCTCAAGAAGATGCTATTTCTTCTAAAGCATGTATAACTTAACTCTGGCATTTGCATTGAGAGACATGCTGAACAGACCTTCAGTGTATTTTATTGTTTTGACTTTCTTGTTTCCACATTGTGACTGGAGACTGGTATTAAAGCAGAATCAGATCAGAGCACAAAACCTTTGACCGCTGAGCCAGTATAGTTCAAAGATTAATCACACTGGAATCGCAAGAGAAAACATGGCTCACCCCAATTTTTTTTTAAAGTTCTGCACCACTTTCTCAACTGGAATAAATAATTAATACAATTTCCAAGATGAGTTCTAACCTAACAGCAAACTAGGTAAATGCTTCATATTCAATGTAACAGTGATGGAAACTTTTGTTTGAAATAAAACAGCCTTATCTTGTTCCGTAACAGAGATGTGGACATCACAGATTATGGAAACACGCACAGAAAAAAGCCAATGTTGTGTAATATAGTTCTCTTTTCTATAAACCTAGTTATACAGAATTCTCAGTAGCATGATTTTTATTTGTGAACCAGACATTTTTTAAAAATACATAATTCTCCCCTGCTTCGCCGTAAGACGTTAATACTACGAGTCAGCCATGGGAAAGCAATCACACTTCATCAGGAACAGTTATAGCCTCTGTGATGATATTAAAGCTGTGATTCTTGTCATGCAATAGCAGTTGATTTAAGTGAGGAAAAAATGTCTTTGTTTCGAACTATGTTGTTGATTTATCTGAAACTGTGGTGATGCAATTAGATGTTGTATTATTTGAGTGTCGTAGTCTACTCAATAACTTACAATCTGTATAATTAACCACTGTACTGTACTGTAACTTACTTGTAGGTAGAACAATAGCTTAACATAGAAACCTGGCAAATTCAAAAAGAAATAAGGTGAAAGATGGGTGAAACTTGCATGCTTCGATTCTGTGCATAAAATCACTAAGGGCCTGTTCACACCGGGACATTTTTCGCAGTGCGGAAAACGATCCATTTTTTGCCGCGTGTTCACACCCACGCGCTGAATGAAAATGCATATTCACTCCCTGACAGGAGATGGCACTAATTGAAAAGCAGAAATACCCTGGTACATAAGGTGGCGCTGCACAACTTTCCGTTAGTGAAGAGAGCCAGCATTTACGTGTTTGCAGAAAGCCCTTCACACACTTTTTGTGAACTGTTTAAAGCACGCATGCAGTTTTGTGAAATGTAAGGTCTTTGGTGATTTGGTCACTGCAACAAATGCTTATTTAAAGCTAAATCCTTAAAGTTCTAATCTTAAACACTAGACTCTTTTTAAATAAGTAATGATTTGAAATATATCAAAGATACAGCAATAGCATTCACATACTTATTGGAAGACCCAGATTATTTTACTTATTTTTATCGGGGGTGGGTGGGTAGAAGTCAACTATATATATATATATATATATATATATATATATATATATATATATATATATATATATATATATATATACCCACACACACATATATATATATATATATATATATATATATATATATATATATATATTTATATATATATATAGACAGCCATTGGGGCGGTAAATCGACCGTATTTCATGCTGCGACAAACGTCTCAGTGTGAACGGGCCTTGAAGATAAATACATCATTCTGCACAGCCGGAACACCTGCTGCAGGGTTCTGCACCTGCAATTGCTGTTTCAGGACATGCTGTGATTTTACACCCTATTAGGTATCATCGCTGTGAATGAGTTATCTCTAATAACAATTTTACCATTCTATTAAAACATTTGTCTTAAGCACGTTATACACAATATGGCCAGGAGTTTGTGGACACTGTGGTGGAAATTCAGCTGTAAAATGAGAAATCACTACCAAACACTTGAATTTGCTCAAGTAAATATTTTATTCAGTCAGCAATTGCTCACGAGCCCAGGTAGCCACTCTTACCTTTTCCAATCGTACCATACCTCAGAGTGCTGCGAGCGTTGGGACAAAATACATTACATTCACAAATTATTCGCTTCATAGTTATTGTTATTCGTTTAGTAAAGAACAAATAAATTAACATCTTATTGGATGACAGAGTATCATATTTGAAAATAAGTGCCACCTCCTTGCTTCCTCACGATCATCTTCACCATCTTACCTCATCCATTTCACTTATCTATTTCTGTTATCTTTTTCTTGTCCTTGTATGTCTGGTCCTACCTGGGTCAAATCAGCTGCAAGAGCATTAGTGAGGTCAGGCACTGATGTGCAGGCCACTCGAGTTCAAACCATGTCCTTATGGAGCTCGCTTTGTGCACAGAGATGTCTTAAGACTGTTTTAATTCCACTGAAATTAATTTCTTGGGCTGGTAAATTCAGGTGGAGCAAGAACTCAATTGTTCTGCGATTACACATGGCGAGGTGTAATCAGTTCAGCACCTCATGTGCAACTCATGGATGGACTTGTGATTATCGCCATCTAGGGTTCATGAACTTGAAAGACCCCAAACTAGAATGATAGCTCTGTGTGTGTTGTGTGTGTGCATGGGGTGACACTAAAGCCCTGTCTGAAATTGCTCCTTCACTTACTTTCACTATTTACTATATGGCCTGTTAATGTAGAGCGCTAAATAAAATCACAGTATGATCTGTACAATTTAAGTGTGCCTTTTGGGGGGGTTGTCAGACAGTAAGAGCGCTGATTGCATGAATTTGTTATTTAAGCAGTTCTGTAACCAGTTATAAATCTAGCCATAAATGACCTTTTTTGACATTTCCACTAAAAGAAATGGGAATATGCATGATCCTGATGACAAAGATGACAAAGTTAATCTCATCTCGCCGAGCTTCTGGGCAAACCACCCAAACCTGAATAGTTAAAACAGCCCAGCAAAGACTCAACATGAAAACAAACATTTGAAACAAAGTCAGAATGAAGGAGCAGTTAGTGATTCAAATTCATTCATCAATGATACGGTCCAGCTCTACTGATGAAACCAGTTTTCCAACCAATAACACCCCCTTTAAAAAATAGTTTAATCCACTGTCCATTGATTGAGTGCGATGAGCCTCGCTGAGTTGCCATGAGAAAATATAAATAATGAATAAATAAATAAAGTAGAATTTCAAAAATGGTAGGAAAAAAAGGAAAGGAGTAGTGCTAAAATGTAAAATGTTAAACACTGTGTTTCTGAGGAAAGCTGAGCGTTTTAAGTGAAATAGCTAGTAACATGTTCATTGTAATGGCTTCTGGTGCTTGAGACTTGGACAGCTCCATTAAATAGAAGCCAGATAGGTCAGCTAATTCTTTTTATCTACTGGGTGGCTTATGCTAATAGTGGGTAGTATGCTAGTTGTGAAGTATTCTTACGTCACTCATCTTTTAAAATCCAGCCTGATATTCCAAGCAACACACAAAGATTGCAATGACTATTCACTATTGGGCTGCATTGGAAACTGTGTTTATGTGGACAACACAATTATTCATACAAAGTTAGCCTAGCAGAAAGTGTTAACTCATTCCTGTGTACACAGAGGACAGCATAGCCTGTAGCTCCTCCCTGTGGGCGGAGTCAGCAGGGAGCCCACAGACTTACGTTCACGCAATACTTTTTGAAGAAAAGGGAGCTAGGATGAAGACTACGGGAATCAAATCTCTTGACACTGAAGTGGAATCATTTGTGCACTCACAACACCTGCCCATGTCTCATACATTACAAAACAAAGGCAAACAATAAAGTGATAAGCAAAATGAGATTTCTCTCTACTGATGCAGCAACTTAACCTTGCTTTACTTCCACTAAGGGAAATTCCAAACTTTGATGGAGATCCACTGAGTTAGCATGATTGTATGTGCTCATTTGAGGAAGTGGTGGAAAAGAAAGCAAGCAGTTATTGAGATTGTTTGCATTTCCTGGAGCAGTACACCAGAGGGCGACCTAAGGAGTTTATCAGGAGTTGTCAACGTATGATTCCTTCACAAGGTTATGTAAAGGCAAAGGCTTTGCTCAAAGAACACTTTGCCAATTAAGTAAAATTAGCTTCAGCTTATATGGATGAGGCTCTCTCATGGAAAGTCATATAATCTGAAGATGCCAAGGCTCTGAAAAATTATGGTCTCTTTCTCTGAAGTCACTGCAATGTTATGCAGGACATTCACTACATGAATGAACTGAATCTTGCAACCAACTTGCAAGCCATTCTGGCAAAGCTTCCTTATAAGCTCTGAGATAAATGGCAAAAGGTCTACAGGAAAGACGCAACGACTCAGCTAAATGTCCAGATATTGTGGACTTCATAGAAACACAAGTAAAGGTTGTCATATATTCCATATGTGGAAACATTCAGGATGTTTCACCAGGTGGAGGCAGAACCATGAGCACCAAATTACCTCGCTCGAAACCCAGAAGTAATTTTGCTGCCACCATCACAACAACTCGGGCAGGGGAACACAACAGGACCCCAGGCAACAAAACCTGTCCTTTATGTGAAGGAGAACATACGTTGGATTCCTGTAATAAGATTGTCATCCAATGTTCAAACTGTCTGTAACATTTTGTCCTTTCAGCAGTTTCAGCAGAAGAAATCAGCTCTTGTCACTTCATACTCTGTATTGAAGGGACGGGGGACCAAAAGCTTTTGTCATTAAAAGGATTCAATCTTGTTATTTGTTAGTTGACTCTTTTCTATACTAAATTATCCTAGACTAGATCATTAAAGTAAAAAATATCCAACATTACTTGGGGCTTCGAGTTAGAATATCCTTCGTTTTCTCCTCTCGCAGGATTTGGGGCTGAAACCGTGCAAGGGGGAGTCCAGGACTCCTGAATAAAAAATTTCCTTTCTCAGTTTGCTGTATAGGAGGCCAGTCGTGCTGCGAGAGAGAAGCGACGGTGACCTAATCCTCAATGCAGATTTGGGACAGCCACCTGACGGTCAGTATTGTTTCCTTTGGGAGTCTGGGACTGCCTAGGAGTCAGGGGCTCCTTGTGAAACTGCAGTAAAGGTCAGGGACCTGTAAAGTAAACGTTTATGAACCATTCTTCTTTGTTACTTTTTAAGACAGTCAGGGACTTCAGTTTGGGTCTTAAGAGAGAAAAGGAAATTATAAGAAGATGGGTAACAGCATGAGTTCACGCCAGGACCTTTGGGGATTTGCAAAGCAAATGCAGATCAAATATGGGGACCATTCGGTCTGGGATCTAAAGAAGTGGAATAAGTATGGTCATTTTCCCGTTAGGGGAAGTTTGAAAATAGAAGACTTAGAAAAGTTAGGAAAGTTTATTTAAAAAATAATTTTTAAAAAGTTTCAGACTAAGAAGGATAAAGAGAAAGTGGGGGTGGTCAATTTTTATGTTGTGGAAGACTGAAGGAGAGATGATGAATAAGAAACAAGAGGGAAGACATAAAAAGATAAAATGCTGGTCATTATCACCGTCCACTTTATTAGGAACACTTGTACACGTGCACATTCATGCACATATCTAATCAGCCAATCATGTGGCAGCAGCGCAATGCAAAAAATCAGGCCAACAGCTTAGGTAACTGCATGAATGTGCCGGTGTACAGGCATTCCTAATAAAGTAGACGGTGAGTGTAAGTGTGTGTATATGAGTGTGTGTCACCTGTATTATGTGTGTGATCCATTAACAGTGTCGTCTTGATCAGACATTCTCACGCTTGGTGTGTAAACTGCAGCACAATGAAAACAGTGGTGTCCTTACAGACTCCAGATGTGTGTGTGTGGTCTTCAGCATCACACACACTTCATCCACACTGTGGAGTCATACATACACAATTGTTATATGTATGATATCCAGAGTGTGTGTGTGTGTCTGTGTGTGTGTGTGGATTGCTCTTGAGTGTGTTCACCAAGGCACAGGTGGATAGTTTGTGTTATGTCTGTGCTTTTCCTTCACACTTTTTGGCATAATGTTGCGAAATACACACAGAATCTTGCTTGATTCTGAAGCGTCCTAAACCTAGCGTACACACACACACATATGTGGTATTTGGTGAAAAGGCTACAAATAAATAATAAACTTGGGTAACACACTTTTGAATACTTTTTTGCATAAACCTGAAAATGCTGTTCTCCACCAGCATCATGTCTATAGGCTCCTCCCTTTCTCCTGTCATTGGCTCTCTGGGCTGGAACTTCCTATCCTGCAGGCCATATAGCCAGTGTTCATTTCGTTCTCAATGATGATTATTAACATTTTCCAAGAAAAATGCAAACTTACCAGTTGTTGAGCGGACTGGAAGCAGCTGTCAATCAGCACGTCCTTCAACAGCACTGGGACTGGGATCAGATAAAAAGTGTCATTTAGTATTCAATAAAAATAGAATAGAGTAAAATACTGGCAGCTGAGTTGCCAGCCACTTACAGTATTTTTACAGGACTACTTCTGTAATCAACATTTACAGTGTAGTACTGTTATTCGCAAATACAGCATCCTACTGTATTATCACATCATTTTCAAATATTAAACTGTGTTGTCTACAGCAGTACATTGTATTTTTACAGGGGAATATTCGAATTATTGATTTTCATACTGCATTTCTAAATTGAATTATTTGTCATTAAATACTTACAAATATACTTTTGCTATTTCCCATAGCAGTAGTGGCAATAGGAAATGGAAAACAACATAATCTTTAAACATTTATTTTTAAGAGCAGAAAATGTTTGTGAACACAAGGACTATAGCAGCTAAGCATGTAAATAAATGCCATCACAGTGTAGATGATAGATGGCATGGACAGGAAGGTCAACACAGTTATGCACTTTTACAAATGAAAGGACAATACTGTTTCTTTCTGTGGTGCATTAGTGTTGATGTGCAGAATGATTTGATTAGACAATCAGTGCTTTAAAATTTCAGTCTGTAAAAGGAAAAAATAGTCCAGACCTGCAATAGTACTTTTTATTATTTTTATATAAGGTGGTAGCTTAATGCTAGTTGCTAGATGCTAGTAATGGAAATGTTTTGGGTTCAAATCCCAGGGCTGAGAGAAAGCCACACTTGCACCCTGTCAGCTAACAAAAGTGTTACAGTTCTAGTAACTTTTCTTGAGACCATTTAATATGTCGACATTTATACAATATTCCTGCATCATTATTAGTTACATGTATAGGGACATTTTCACTAACCTTTTGTGTGAATGTTGTGTGAGAAATGTTCCAAAAACATTTTTATGTTTGTAACGTTACAGTCTAACACTATAAGGGGAATAAAACACTTTGGGATGTGACATCACACCACCTCATCTTTGATTATTTTCCCATAAAAGTGAGCTTTGTTCCTTACATAATCACATTCTCTGATACCTGATAGTTGGGTTTGAGCTCAGCTTCAACTTGGATTCTTTCTAAATAAGTCACTTTGCATGAAAGTAACCACCAAATCCACTAATGAGGGCTGACAAAAAAAAGCTCAAAAATGTAAAAGAAACAGGAATGAATCAGGCAGAAGCTTCCCAACATGGACATGACAATGTTACACACTGACAAAAGGCTCTCAGTACATGTGGTTTCATATTATATTATATTATATTATATTATATTATATTGCACTGAGAAAACAGATATTAACTGCTTCTAGATCATGATTGAAGTACTTTCTGTTTGTGACGGATGGTGATGGTGAAACTCGTCACTCGTCAAAGTTTACGATCATTTTATTTACACTTTGCTAAGTGCAATGTACTTTAAGTGACAGTGGTGTGAAAATATTCAAAAGTGTTTTAAAAGCTAGTTTTAAACTGACTCCTATCAATATATAGTTTAGGATCGACTTCACACCCTGATTTAGTATCAAAATAAAGATGGGTTCAGAGTGTATAAACTTTTTCTTAATGGAACAAGATATGATTACACAAAGCTTTTACATAAACACATTGGCTTATATTGATAAAAAAAAAATGAGTCTATGAAAAAAACACAAACAAAAACATTTGTATAAAAAACAAAGAGACGTGAAAAAAATATAATACAAACATACAAATATCTAAAAATTATTTATAAACATAACATTGTACATATCGATTATATATATATATATATATATATATATATATATATATATATATATATATATATGTATATAGCACTTTAATTAATCATGTGCGTGTGTGATTAATTAAAGTACAAAATACCCCATTATTATTAATATCAATTAATATATGAAAATTTGTTTTTATTAATTTACTAAAAATGGTAAACCAAAATCCAGAATCTCTCTACACACTGTTTATATGGATACAGTACTTAAATATGATTTACTATTTATATATTACTGAAATATAAATATATATATAGAGAGAGACTATATTATGTGAATAAATTATATATTAAAATTTTAAACAACTGCTACAATACTCGAGAAAGCCACCATTTTTATTTTCATAATATAAAATAATATCTATAAGACTGAATGAGTAATTGGTTCCGGGAGAAACAGCGCCTGCCATTATTGGATGTGACGTCAGAGATCATGGCAACGGTTTTAAGGCTTTTGCTTGTTCTTAAATGTTTGTTTTCAAATTTTAGAATGTTTATTTTCGAACGTTTAGGAGGGTATATAAAGCGAGACGGAGCGGTAGCACTTCAGTTCTAAATCTCTCAAACTCTCTCTGGCTTACATGTGCGATTTTCACTCTCTGACTGTTTTCTACACGGCGATCTGCAATCAACTCCTGAACCGAGTTACCGCTACGATCATCCCGGCACCGAGTCACCTCATCCCGGTACCGAGTCACCTCATCCCGACACCGAGTCACCGCTACGATCATCCCGGCACCGAGTCACCTCATCCCGGCACCGAGTCACCTCATCCCGGCACAGAGTCACCGCTTCGATCATCCCGGCAGCACTTGCGGTGTCGCAGCGATGATCTTTCGGAGAGAAGAACTGCCGCAGCTCCTGGAGGATGAGCCTGAGACCGGAGTGAGCAGACTGTCTAACAGCAACGGTAAGTTACCCCTTTTCCTTTCAGCATCACACACACTTCATTTCAGTTAAGCACAAGTGCTTTAAACACAGCGTTATCAAAATAACACTAAACCGGTGTTCTACCGTAGCGCAAAACTATAGCTAATATCTATGGATTCATCATCCTGCCACATCGAAAACTCCTACTGCGGGTTTCTGCTTCGCGTCTGTGACTTCGGAAAATAATTTAGTGTAACTTTGCAGAAGATTCTCATTAGCCAATGGTGTGGTGATTTTACACTGCAAAATACCGTATCAGACTGTCCTACTGATATAAAATAAACAGGTGTAATGATTTTACACTGCAAAATACCCTATCAGACTGTCCTACCATATAAAATAAACAGGTGTGATGAGTTTACACTGCAAAATACCCTATCAGACTGTTCTACGATATAAAATAAACAGGTGTGATGAGTTTACACTGCAAAATACCCTATCAGATTCCAAGTCCACGCGCAAGTAGTATAAAATGATGGGCATGTTGTTCAACGTCACAAAAATAATGCAATATTGATGTGCACGTGCGCAGTAAGCCCTGGAAACACTGATGGTAGGATGAAATGTCAGGACACCTGATTTGCTAGCGCTTGGTTTAACTTGTTTTTTTTTTTTTTAAATGTTACATAGTTTACTAAAAGTTTGCTAAGTTTTGATTCCTTTTTACGAAATGTGGAGATGTATCTCACTCTCTTCATCTCCCTTCACACAGGAGCATGGATGGAGGAAACTCCGTCTGACCTGCTGCTTGCCAGTGAGCTCCACTACAACACCGTGGAGGCTCGTGACAATGAGGAGTCCTACAGTCCTGATCAGGTAGGTATCAATTGTTTTGCAGGGGAGGATGTACACCGGGGGAGGAGACGGAGGGAGCAGATGAGTGAGGACAACACCGAAGAGGCCCCTCCTAGAAGAAGACAGCGTTTGGAGCAAGAAGATGAAGATGATGAGCTGATTGACTTCACTGGTTGGGAGAGGAGCTCGTCCCCTTCGTGGCACGTATCCCCTACATTGCCATTCGTACCAGCTGAAGATACTCCATCCAGCAGGGCGAATTTCTGGATGAGGATGAGGGAGCACATGAGTGAAGATGAGGACAACGATGAAGAGGACCGTCCTAGAAGTAGACAACATGAGGAGCAAGAAGACACTGAGAATGATTTGGAGAGGAGCTCATCCTCCTTCTCCCTTACTTTTCACTTCTTTCCCACTAAAGATGGTGCGATTTACGTCCTTCTTGTCGTTATCAGCATTCACAACGTAATTTTGGGCCCAACTGGACTTGTACCCGTTTCCACTGACATTCCTATTAGTTTTCTAGTTACTCTTAACTAGTAGTATGGTACTAGCTATTACCATTAGGTAAGATCCAGTCTTAGGATTTTACAAGTCTGGTAGCTATTTCACCTCTAGCCTCCAGCATGTCTTTCTAAAAATCTGTGTTATGTATTTTCGGACGCTGGCCTTCACTCAGTTCACTCATTTCATTTGTACAGTACGATTTGTATTGTGCATTTAGGATATAAGCATTAATCTAATGTATAGTTATCAAATTTATATATATTAAATGTGTAGGCTAGACATATTAGTGCTAAAATAGGTTATGTCTATTTTTATGATGTTTATTAAATACAATAAACGTTTTATTAATGATTGCATTTAGTTAAATCTGAAATAATCAATAAACAATTATTTTATTCATAACAAATATGTCTCAAGTGTCTCTTTCTTACACTATAACACTATAAACACTTCTCACTGGTTTCTCATATAATTACAGTGTAAAAATACACCTTCAGTTGAAACCTTGGTGTTCAGAAGTAATTGCACTGTTTTCCTCCCACAAGTATTTAACAACATGGACATTGTTTAAATTCTAATAAGTAAAAATATTCCAACCTGTCAAATCTACATCATTAATAAGCTGGTATTATAACACAAAATAAAAAGATCAATCCCAAGGTGCAATTTTACTGTAGAAACAAGTTCATTCTCACACGTGATTGCAGCATGTTGGTCAATTTATTAGTTTACAGGTGAAACAGCAGATATCAGAGAGATGCAGATAGATGGGAGTGTTTGAATAACCAGTGTACATTACATACAGGGGGTGACTTGGTCATGAACTATTTATGGGAAGTGCAATACCTATGTGGGACATCCATAGAACCCAGAAGAAGCATTCATAGAACATAGAAGTATTTTCACTTAATATTTTAGGAAATATGCTTAAGCAAGTTCAAAAACTCAACCTATAGGCTGATAAACAAACAAACAAACAAATAGATGTACAAGCTATTCATGGTGTGACTTACATTTCAGAGTGGTGAATGGCAAATCATAAGCCCAGAGGTCATTTTGCTTAGTACTGCGGTCATTCTCAGTGTCTCCGGCAGCGGTGTGTGGGACAGGGGCATAACGGTTGGCCCTATAATCCAGCATCTTCCACGCACAGGCTGCTTGAAAAGTGTCTGCTTGTGTGTAAATACAGTCAGGAAACCCTTGCTTAGTCATGATTTTAGCCCCTACTGAGGGAGCTTAAGATGTGTGCTTTGTAGTGAACTTGGTGCGTGAATCTCACTTTAGAAGCAAGACAAATGGCACAAGCTCAGAGTAAACATGCAGACCCTCACATCCACACAATATAGACACACAGAGTGCAGATTTTAATATAAATAACTCACCAGTGCATGCCATATATTAATATTATACACCCAGCACACTGTGGCAGTAGCCAATTAGTTTAGCTTGGGATCTTAGTGGGATTCAAGCATGCAAATAAATGAATAATAATGAAATACACTTACTTTTTGTTGCAATTGTGCAAACTCCCAGTGTAGTGCCTACCTTTGGTGAAGTGTCACACACTGATTCTACTTCATCTTGTAGGATATGATGCATAGGGCAGTGGAATGTCAGTGGTTAAGGTGTTGGTCTACTGCTCAGAAGGTCGTGAGTTCAAACCCTCAGTTGCTCAGATGTATGAATGATATAAATGTAAGTCTCTCTGGATAAGGGTGTCTTCCAAATACCATAAATGTAATATACACTGGTGAATTTTATATAAGATCGCATTCCCTCTAGAATGTTTAATTTTAGCGGCAATAAAACGGGTTTGTTGTCAAAAGTGGAATGCTAGTTGCGCCACCCATGTTACTGTTTCAACCAGTAGTAGGAACGCCTACCTGAGACTTCATATTAAAGCGACTGGTGAGTTGCAGCGATAAAATCGCTATATATGTGAACGCACCTTGAACGCACTTTCACTGTAAATCCTGGTTTATGGTATACAACGTGAGGGTGTTGTACATACAGTCGCATAGGTGTCTGCCAACGGAGTTGGGAATAACATGAGCTGGTCAACTTGGGGGGGGCAGAACATGTACAACTAAATGAAAGCCTATTCAGAGCCATTCCTGGGAACACTGGGTGAAAGGCAGGAATGCGCACTGGATGGGACATCATCTCAGGGCACCAAACACACACATTCACGTCTAGTGGTAATTTAGCATAGCTAATCCACCTGCATGTTTTTGGGAGGTGGGAGGAAACCCGAGAAGCAGGAGGCTCAGAGAGAAAATCAGGGAGAAACTCTACACAACCAGTAACGCGAGCTCAGGTTTGTACCAGTGACCCTGGTCCTGTGAGGTGGCAACGCTAGCACCTGCATCACCATGCTGCTCTTTAGTTCTTTCATTTTGTTTTATTTTTCTGTGTCCCAGTGGACAAGTTCAAGTTATGTGAAATTTGACGGAAGACGCGATCTGTGCACGACGCCTTCACATGTTTGCAGTTATGCAGATACAGAAGTGTGTAAGAATAAAATTAATTACACTTTAAGCTGTAATATTATTATTATTGCCAATTACAACAAACTCCTACTATGACAAGACTTTTAATGTGGCTCAGGGGTTAGAACGTTTGCATCGCACTACCGGGGTTGGGGGTTCACATCCTGTGTGCATGGAGTTTGCATGTTCTCCCCGTACTTCGGGGGTTTCCTCCAGGTACTCCAGTTTCTTCCCCCAGTCCAAAGGAATGCATAGTAGGCTAACTGGCATTTCCAAATTGTCCATAGTGTGTGAATGTGTGTGTGATTGTGTCCTGCAATGGTTTGGCACCCCGTCCAGGGTGTCCCCCGCCTTGTCCCCGTGACCCTGTGTAGGATAAGCGGTATGGAAAATGGATGGATGGATGGATGTTCCAGATAACTAGACGTTTTACCATTTAACATCATTTTTGTCTTTGTTGTCATGATGATGTTCTTTGTATGGGCTGTTCCATCATGCACTTTCTGTCTGTTGTTCTGTCTCCACCTTCTCTTAATTTGTGGTACAACACATTGTATGAGAAAAAGGAGGGTATCTTCTCCTCATCATTCTTCTCTTAATGCCAAGAGGTTTCTTCTCTTTTCTTAAGCCACATCCTATGGTTTGATTACTGCTGATCAACAAACTTTCCGTTTCAGTAATAAACCATAGATTCACTTCTTAATCAGGAGTCAAGGGTGCTGACTGAGTTTAGAAATGTGACTTTTCACTATTGGGGGAATTCCTAATATCTAACAATAACGGGAAAATCTATTTTTAGATTTTAAAATAGGGCTGCATTTCATATGTAGAGAAAAACAGACTCGTTTGTTAGTTTGTTTCTTTATTTATATTCAGGGTCAAGAATTTTTGTGATTGAAAAGTATACATTTTGTATTTTTCAATTTCATGCATAGTATGAAATTTTAATTTAGTTTCTTAACCAAATAAAATATTTTTAAATGCTGAATTTGACTAATTGTGTAACTAATTAACAAGACAATCCTGGGGGAATGCAATATATTAAATACCAAGTGTGTGGTTTCTTCAAATGAACTCAGAGTTCAAATAAAATGATTTTATAATATTTTACTGTTGTGCCTGTTTCAGGGGCAAGACACACACACACACACACACACACACACACACACACACACTGTATTTGATACTAAGAAACCTCCATGTAGTACAACTTTTGTTTTAATAAAAAAAAGGCCTTTTTAAAACGCTCCATATCATCTTATATATTATTAATAAACTTTCTAAAACATGTTAGGTAGCCTTGTTATTGTTTAGACACTATGTAAGATGAAGCAGAGATTCATGCTGAAATATGGATTTTTTATTGGATCTGTATCAACTGACATTATATCATTGATATCATTTTGATGTCTGATCGCTCAAAACTCACCATATCTCATGTATTTTTTTTTAATTAACCTTCATAAATCTACATAGTTTTGTTCACAGGTTTGTAGGTGTTACAGCAGACTTTACTTTAAGTAGTCTTTAAGTAACTTTTAAGCTCAAAACTATTCAAAATATTTATGCATATATAAAATTGTCATACATTTTAGTCAGAGGTGGGATAATAATAATAATAATAATAATAATAATAATAATAATAATAATAATAATAATAACAATAAAGCTGCTGTTAGTTAGCCTTAGCTAATGTTTTCACACTTGAAAGGTAATCATTTACCTCATAAAATCAGTGTGTGATTTGAGACAGATACCTTTTGCGAAACTTTCTTGTATTTTACTTTCTTACTTTTATACTTTAACCTTTATACTTTAAAAGTTCGTTTTTGATTCAACCTAACTTGTAAAACATTGTAGCCTAGTTTCTCACCAAGTTAGGCCACTACTTGGTTCACTGTTAGTAGGCTAATTGTGGAGATGCTAGATGATCAAAGATTTTGATTGAATAAGATAAAACAGATTATTTGTGATTGGCAGACATAGGTAGATGTCACAGTGCACACCCAGCATGTCCATCCAATATGCCCAGTCCAGAAGCAGCCATGCAAGCCTAAGCCATAACACTACCTCCACCATGTTTGACTGATAAGCTTGTATGTTTTGTAGGGCTCCAACTAACGATTATTTTCATAATCGATTACTTGACCGATTTTTTCTTTCTTTCTTTCTTTCTTTTCGATTAATGGATGGGGCGGGGCAAACTTTCAGTTTTCTTGTTTATTTAAAGTAAAATCCACAAACTGAGTGTTATAAATATAAACTTCAGAATAAAACTTTACACAACTGTTTGTCCAAAACAGAAAAGAACCCAATACACACAGACACACACCAGAATATATATTATTAATGTAGGACTGTAGTTTAATTGGGTGCTTTTTGTGCATCCATAAAAATAATGCATAAATACTATAAAATCAATTTTGTGTGTGTATATATATATATATATATATATATATATATATATATATATATATATATATATATTTTATAGTATTTATGCATTATGTTTATGGATGCACAAAAAACACAGACTTAAACTACAGTCCTAAATTAATAATAAATACTCACTTTCACTGCACCTTGTGGTTCACCTCATTGCCTTTAGGAATTTTATTTTACTTGTGTTTACTTTTGATCATAATGTTTTAATTAAACATTACAGATCTCACTCGCGCTCCCACTATGTATCACCACGTCTACACAGCACGTGATCAGCAACACGGCCTCGTTACTAACACATCACTTCCATTATAATAAACAGCAGAATTTACACTGCAAGCACGCAAATACAGCATATAATGACAATAAACTTAAATTAAACTAAACCTTTTAGGAAGCTTGCACCAGTTTCCCCTGCCCCTTACACACAGTGGAGCATTTTGGATATAAACATAAGTTTGTCCTCGTGCATCAGTTTGATTTCCACGGTGTTTAAAATGCCCCCCTGCCTTAGAGGACTTGGAGGTTACACACTTTCTTCCTCAGTCACGTGACGATTTCGCCGCCGTCTGATGGTAACTGAGGCACTGTTGGGAATAAAAGGTAAAGATGACAGAAAGTAAACTGAAGAAAGTCATTATCTGTGACTCTGGGTGTTTACTGATGCTAGCGTGCGTATGACGTCATGCGCCGTCATGGATTATATTTCCGGTTAGTAAAAAAAACCCGCTAGTGTTATATTTGAGATGATATTACCTTTCTAAAATCCACACACTAGACGGTAGTGCAGAGTGCATAGTGTAAGTGTACAGTACTTCATTTGGGACACAACTTTTAGTATTTACTCTCCGAAGTGTGTTGTCTGAACAGAAGTAACGTAATGAGTAAACGTGCCCGGTGCCGGGCGCAGACCAACTAATCGATAATGAGATTCGTTGACAACTATTTTCATAATCATTTATTATCAAATTTTATCGATTAGTTGTTGCAGCTCTAATGTTTTGGATCATGAGCAGGTCCTTTCTTTCTCCACACTTTGGCCTTTCCATCACTTTGGTAGAGGTTAATCTTGGTTCCAGATCCTTTGTGGCTCATCTCTGTATTTCTTTGTGAACTGCTGATGAGTGGTTTGCATCTTGTGTTATGGCCTCTATATTTCTGCTATTGAAGTCATCTTTGAATGGTGGATTGTGATACCTTTCACCCCTGCCCTTTGGAGGTTGTTGGTGACTGTTGTTTTGGGGTTTTTCATCACAGCTCTTACTGTTTCTGTCATCAGCTGTTGTTGTTTCCCTTGGCCGGCCTGTTTGATATCTGGTTGTTAGTACACCAGTGGTATCTTTCTTTTTCAGGACATTCCAAATTGTTGTATTGAAAACCAGTGACTACATTTCCCATCCTGCACTATGGCCTTCAAACATGGCCACTATGGACTGCAATTCCCAGAACACTCACTCACATTCATTCTAATCACGCACACCTCAATCAAATTCACAGCACTCACAACCACAGTATAAAGAGACTGTTTGAAAACAATGACTTGGCGAAGTATTGAGTGTTATCACCTTACCAAGCGTTTGTACCCTGTTCCTCGTTTTGTTTCATGTTCATTGACCTTGTTTCTTGTTTCTCGTTCTCATTTCTTGCCTTGCATCGTTTATGCCTGTTTGCAGATCGCAAACATTTAAATATATGACAAAATATACGATTAAATATAAAACTTTTCTAACTAGGCTAGTTTGGTGTCACTAGCCAAGGGGAGGCACAACTAAGCTATCATTGTCTGGGTTTAGCTGCTACAGTGCCATTCAAAATACATTATCTTTCCTTATTTCCATGTTCATGTAAACTGGAACTCGAATAGATACCCCTTGTTTTCCTGCTCAGCAGCGGAGGATGTTACTGTTTCAGTTTTAACCCTTTTACTGTTTTTTAAAATAAAAAATCTGCATATATCCAGTTTTCCTCACACTGACTGTGCGCTAGCGTTTGGCAGAATTGAGAGCTTCTGGTTAGTGTTTGGTCAGCCAATAAGACATGAGTGTTTCCACATGTTTTCCTGTAAATCCTGATTGGAGTCGCCTCCGTTCACTGAAGATATAAAATTACAGGCTGTCTTCTTTTACTGACATTTAGTTACTTAGTGACATACTGCTCCAAGTGATGAATTATTCGGAGCTAAAGGAAAAATCTTCGGGGCAGGCCTGAATACTTAGGCCAGCTTACGCACCTTGCAGTCCCGCTGTAATATTTTTGGGCTCTGGGTACCATGTGTACATGGGCAATTTCTACACAAGTCCAAAGCTCCTAACAGATTTGTTTGCTATAAAGTTTGGTGGTTGTGTAGGAAGGACTGCCCAAGGAATGCCACAAATTCACTGACCAAAAAGTCAGGAGATCCATCTGGAAGGACACTTGTGTTTGTGAAGTGGATGGACACACAAGAGGTGTCTGTCTGTTCCACTATCCATGCTGCCTATACAGGAGACACTGTGCAGAGGAGGGTGAAAGCACAAGATACAGTTCTGTGAAAAAGATTTCTTCTGTTTTTGTGTATATCTCATACTACATAGTTTTAGATCTTCAAGCGAAATACAATATAAAACAAAAGCAACCCAAGTAAACACACAATACAGTTTTAATAATTTTTTTAGTTATATTATTGAAGCAAAAGAAGTGATCGAACTCCTATAAACAATGTTAAAAAAACGAATTGACCCCTTAAGCTTAAAATCTGTTTGCGCCACCTTTAGCAACAATAACTTTAACCATATGCTTCCAATAACTGGAGATCATTCTTTCACTTACTTATAAGTCTAGGATTTACTCCTATGCTTTGGAGCATTGTCTTGCTGCATCATCCAGTTGCGCTTGAGTTTCAACTTATGACCAGACATTCTCATTTAGGATTTTCTGGTAGAGAGCAGAATTCATGTTTCCCTCAATTATTGCAAGTTGCCCAGGCCCTGAAGCAGCAGAGCATCCCCACACCATCACACTTCCATCACCATGCTTGACCGTAGGTATGATGTTCTTTTCGTGGAAAGTGTTTGGTTTATGCTAGATGTAACGGGACTCCTGTCTTCCAAACAGTTCCACGTTTGACTCATAAATCCACAGAACATTCTCCAAAAAGTTTTAGGATCAAGGTGTGTTTTGGCACAATTCAGACGAGCCTTAGTGTTCTTCTGGGTTAGTAGTTGTTTTCACCTCGCCACTCTTCCATGGATGCCATTTTTGCTCAGTGTCTTTCTGATAGTGGAGTCATGAACAGTGACCTTTATTGATGCAAGAGAGGCCAGTAGTTCCTTTGACGTTGTCCTTGGCTCTTTTGTGACTTCCTGGTCATACTCATGTAGTTGCTGTGCTCTTGGAAGAAATTTGGAAGGTCTCCCACTTCTGGGAAGGGTCACTACTGTGTCGAGTTTTTCCATTTGGAGATAATGGCGCTCAATGTGGTCCTTTGGAGTCCTAGAGCCTTTGAATTAGCGTTGTAACCCTTCCCAGGCTGATGTATTTCAGTTACCTTCCCCCTCATCATTTCTGGAATTTCTTTCAACATATTGAATTTCCGTGTGTTACTGGATAAGACTTTTAACCAACTTCACACTGTTGAAAAAGTTCTATTTAAGTGTTGATTTGATTGAACAGGGTTTGCAGTAATCAGGCCTGGTTGTGTCTAGTCCAGCTGAACTATATTATGAATGCAGTTCACAGATTTGGGGAATTAGTAACTACAGGGTCAATTACATTTTCACACAGGCCCAGTTGGTATTGGATAACTTTTTTGCATCAGTAAATAACATTATCATTTACAAACTGTATTTTTTATGTTTACTCAGGTTGCCTTTGTTTTATATTAGATTTTGTTTTCATTTCTGAAACAATTATATATGAGATATATACAAAAAATGAAGAAATCAGGAAATACTTTTTCACAGCACTGTACATGGAGGACAAAGACTTTCCCATGTCATGCACCTTTTGCTGCATACAGCCAACACATGGGGGGAGGGTGGGCACTAACCGATCAGCTCCTGCAGTACTACACTGCACAACACAAAACCATGAAGTGGTACAGTAGGATCTTTCTACACTTCTTGGACGTTGCTGCCACCAACGCTTTCATAATGCACAAAGAGCTATATGGCAACATGACCCTCAAGGAGTTTATGGAACAGCTTATTGCTGTGGTGTGTCACAGAAAGTAGCCCCAAAACAGTCCAGTAGTGAACATGTGCCAGTTCCAGGAGCTTCGCTGAGCTCAGATGTCAGAAATATTGCCACTGCTGGTCGCTGGATCTGTGTGCATTGCAAATTGGTGCACGCCAAGAAGCAGAAAACATCTGGGAAATGCCAGGCATGTGACGTTAACTTCAGTTAACCAGGAACTGTTTCCAGGAATGTCACAAAGGTGTGTGACTGTGTTCAAATCTGTGTGCTCAAAAATGTGCTTTTGACCCTCATTTTTAATATTTTGATTATGTTGTACACTTGTTGTTGTGCACATGTTGTAAATAATCTGCAAACAAACAAAAAACATTCTTCCTTTTAGTCTCGTCAAATTCTTTCTTTTAGTTTCCACAGTGGCATTCCACCTCGATAGACCTATTAGAAGCTGGCGCGTTATCTCCCTAGGTGTGAAAGACACAAATACTCATGACCATTAACACTCCCTCACATACAGCCTTTCTAAAAACAAAAAGTGTCACACAAAAGTTAAATAAATGTATTGTTTTATGTGAATGAATGAACAGGAAGGTTTTCACAACATGTTGTAACAAAGTCTCTGGTCTACATAATCCAATGCTCAAAAGTATGAGTTTTATGGCCCTATCTCAGTGTCCTTCAAAATATTTGTGTACTAACCAAGTTTAAACTTGATTTCCTCAAAAAATACAAACATCCACATACACACTGCTCACATATTATTGTAGTACAATTTGTGCTGAATGTAGTGTAATAGGGCTACACGATCATGATTATTAAAAATCAGGATTTTTTTTATCAATATTGAGATATTGAGATCATGATTATTTAACACGATTATTCAGTGATTTTAGGGACAACATATTTTTATTGCACTTTCACATTTAAATAAACAGACCACTGCTTACACCTTGTACAAATCTTTACATTAAATTAGACTGGTTCTTAAAGTGCATCATCTCGTAGAAGCAAAATATAAATAAAACTGTACCCAAAATATAGGATAAGTAAAAATAAAAATGCCATCAACCAAATGAAAATATGCAATCCAATATAACAATATGCAACCAAATGAAAACAATTCAGGCGTATACAGAAAAGGCAATAACAGTGTTTACAGGAGGAGAGATGCAGCCAAATCACCCAATAGAGTGGTGCAGGGATGATGACATTTTGTACCGGAACCCGGAAATTAGCATCACACCAGTTCCCTCCACAAAAACCCAATAGGATTTTCCCATAGGCTTTTGGATTATCTAAAAAAATAAGCTCTGTAATCAACAAAAGTTTACAATACTAACACGTTTTGTCCATCAAGATCATTTTCACAAAAGAACACAACTTTTATGATGCTTGAAGGCTAAATACAATCGCCAGAAATAAACAGCTAACTGTAAGCTATAAACGAACTACACCACAGTCGCTCGACTTCAACATCACCATCACCAAGCTTCCAACAACTTTTCCAAACTTTAAAACATTTTTCATAACGCTGTGGATGAATCTTCATCCACATTTATTTTTGGTATTGTGCACAGCATACCTGAACCAGTTTATCTGCAAAGACTTTTCCTGTTCGGCGTGATGACGTTTAATGTCCCCGACAACATCTGTAGTGCCATTTAGCAACATGTTAGTGTCATGATTTCCCCTCGCGCATAGTGCTGGAGCACACTCTGAAGCACTAAAATGCTAACTCGTTTCCGGGTTTTGGCGTACAAAATGACATCTTCCCTGTGCCACTCTATGGTGATTGGCTGTAAGTTTAGGAAGCGCTTGACTTGATCTGCAGCGGAGTTTTCTATGAGTGGAGGACGAACTTTAAATGTCAATATCGTAGTCGATCATGTTCATGTTATCGTGGGATCGATATCGAGATCGATATTCGATTAATTGTGCAGCCCTATAGTGTAATGAGACTTTTGTCATTAATATGCTATATAATAAGTAACTGAATTAAGAACAAATGTAAGGTCATGTCAAAATACAAAACATCCAAAAAAAAACACACCTCAGACTCATATATATATATATATATATATATATATATATATATATATATATATATATATATATATATATATATACATCATATACATATATGTATGTAAACATCCATATGCATTTATATGTATGTACATATACACATATACATATATGTTTAACCTTACATAAAAAACAAGTTAAATCTGAACACTGGGTGCTTTTCTTATCATAAAATTTAATTATGTATTGAATTATTTGAATATTTGGAATATACAGAATAAAATCCTGTACTGATCTCCACAAATAATAGCGACACACTCGTTCGTTCGAACGAGTCCGAAATTGACATTGTTAAAAAATATATATATTTATTGATTTATTTATTGATTGATTGAATGAATTTGCTCAGCGCATGCGCAGACGCGATGCCCATAAGTGCCCTCGAGCTCTCTCTTTTTTCTCGTGGCTTCATTGGAGGTACTGCGCATGCGCGCACCGGATCAGAATGTTGAGATAAACGGACTAGGAGAGACTGACAGTCAGCGACGAATATTTATAGACTGCGCTTCTTTTTTCTTAGTTTAGTTTGAACGCGAATTAAATTCAAAGTACTCTAGCTATAACGATGACGGAGCCCCAGTCCGCGCTGTTACTCAGGAGACAGCTGGCAGGTAATTCTACAATGACTCCTGACGAGTGAAATGAAAGTGGCTAAGCTAAAAAAAATGCTAGCTGGCAACCGGTAGCGTGTTAGCTAACAGACTTCTTCGCTCGCGCTTCTGTTATAAACCTCTTTGTTTTGCTAAACACTTTAAACTAATAATTAACAGTTGATTTAAAAGCACACTGAGTCGCTCTGGTGTGAGTAGGCACATTTATTGTTATTATTTTCGCGTTTAAATGTTTATAAACGTTACAGTCGGGACGTTTGTACTGAATTTCTGGCCTGTTCAGCCGACCGGCAGCGTTGCTCAATGCTATTTAGCTTGCTAGCATGACTGCTTACGTATTGACGTCTATGAAGCCACGTCTAGCTAGAAGCCTTTCCTTTTCTTCATTCCTTCTTGCTTATTCTTTCGCCTTTTTATTTTACGGTCACTGAAATACGAATGTTACGATACAACAGGGTAACTAACTGTAATGTTTGTTCTCGTTGCTGTACCAGTGTTTAATGGGCGACGTGTTTGTGTGCACTGCTGCTGCAGCAGGGTAATCATATCCCTTTGTTTTTTCCCCCTCAGCTAGCCAGCTAAAGTTAGCATGCTCTGTTAGCCAGCTTCTAGCCAAGGGGTCACACGGCAACATCAGCAATCCGATCTCACATTAGACGTGCTTATGAGCGTGATTAACACGCACGCGATGTACTTGTACTGTTGTTGTTGTTTTAAAATCGTATATACGTGATGTGCTTTCTTTCTTTCTGCTCTTTTGTCCAACGCTAGCAGTGAGCAGGACTGATATCTCTCTCTCAGCCTGATGCATGAGTGACAGCTCACTGCTTTGCTTTGGGGTCCCATGATGTGCACATTAAGGTCATCATAACACCATAATTTCAATACTTCAGTGATCTCAGTGACCGATAACAAAATGCCAACCCAAAAAAAAAGCACATGTCATTGTCGCATGTTTCCAACAAATGCAGAATAGGTTAAAGCAGTCTGTGTTTCCAAGTGCACAAGCTCACATCTTAATAAATTACATTTACAGCATTTAGCAGGTCTTTATCTTTAGAGTGGTTTGTAATCTCCAGCAAAAACCTCCTCGTGCTAATGTAAATGGGTCAGGGTCTAAAAATACTAGAGACGTTACTACAGGAAAAAATAACCCTACACAAGTCATGAATTTTGTTTGTTTGTGTGTGTAAAATTAAATGTATTACTTGTATGTTTTAGTGGTGTTAATGGCGCTGAAAATGGAAATTGTTGGAGAAATTAAGTGAATAGGTTTTTGGTGTGTCTTTGAAGCACATTCTAAAATTCATAATAAAATAAATAAAGCTGTAAACAGTTTTAGTAAATAGCTTATGTGCTCAAACAGGACATGACTCCAAAACTGAACCGAGAGATTACACAAACAAGGTTCTCCCAACTGTTTTTACCCTTACAGTGATTTGGCCCAAAAGTGTAAGTGTTGTGCAACGTTTGCTGTGAAACACCATACCCCCGCCCTTTAGAGTCAGCATAGAGCACCCCCTCCAAAAACACTCACACACACGCGCATACATAAACAGCTAGAACATTTGTGCCAAATGTTCACAGCTGAGAGCAAGCCTGTCCTGGCACCATGCCAAAGATCCTCCCGATCCAAGGACTGTAAAGAGATCCTCAGGACCCCGTGTGGACTGCTCGACTCGTCCTCTTTCTGCCCGGAGCCGATCGACCGATTGGAATCGATCGTGTTATGACCACTTTCTCTCAGCACCAGCATAATGAATTGCTGAACCGCGATTATGCTCTGAGCGCTCGTCTGGACCGAGGAGAAATAAAAGGCTTGTGCACACCACATCATTTTAGCCCTGATTCCCCACTTGCCGCCAGATTTTGGGGTTCTGCGAGTACTCACGGAGTTCTAGTGTGGTGTTAATGGTTCAGCGATGCGATTTTCTCAGTCTGCAAGCGATCGCCACGGCTATGATTAAGTCTGTAGAGTGAAACCATCTGCGAGTAGTTGGGAGTACGACGATGAGAAACAGCCAGTGAGAGTCTGCTAGAAAATCTTGTTCATCTTTTGAAATGTGCAGCAGATCCCTGAATCCGGTTTGTCATCTGTGTGTTTGTGTGGGACGTGGAGGGCGAAATGTAAGCACAGTGGGGCTTGTCACAGCCTTAGTCACTGAGAAGGTCTGTATGGCTCTGGTTGTGTTAGGCAAGCATGCCTGAGTGGTATTGGGTGTAATGCATTGCATGTAAGAGCATGCATTAACGGTGCCAATGGAGAGGCATATTAGGGATGGGCAATATCTTCTCGTTTGTGATATACCGGTAGAAATTCTCCCCACAATAAGAATCAATCTTTCCACGATAATAACAATAAATCCTGGTTAATGACGTATTTCTGTGAGCAATGGTCTACGACCCATTCGAACCTCCCATGCAGAGCGAAAAGAAGTATGGCAGAACACGGACGTGAAGCTGAGGAGGAGTTTACCACTAAACGAGAAGCTACCTCTACAATCTGGAACTGGTTTAGTTACAGAAAATCAGTTTTATTTTTAGATCAATGTTTGTGTTTCTGAGGCACTCAAGATCACAGCTGTCACTTGTAGCCAAAAACAGTGGTGCGTGGTACTATATTTATTTCATCACTGATATAGTTTCGCAATAAATACCAGAAAATATTGTGATGTAGTTTTAAGTCCATATTGCCCATCCCTAAGGCCTGTATGGTTTTGGTTGCGTTAGGCATGGTGGTAAGGCTGAAGGAAGAGTGGGAATCCCATGGGCACCGGAGGAAGTGTAACAAGTGGTAATGCCGTAGCAGGTCAACATCTACCTGTGTAATCAATCTTCTTTAAGAAATTATTTAGCATGGTTGTTAAGGACCAGCCCTCCAAAAAAAAGACATGATTCCTGCCAGCGTGAACCATCAACTATAACTCCAGTTCTCTTTGCAGTACATACAGAAGGTCACAGAAGTCAGGACTGTAAATAAGCATAGAGGGTTATTTCATTATAAACAGCTTTTAATAAAATGATATAAACCATGCATGCCTATGCTTGTGGTGAACAGTAGCCCTGATAAACAACACGGCAATTTTCATTTACTTTATAACCCCTTTTGTGTTTTGAGAGGGTAAACATTCACTGCTTTCTCTGTTTGGCAGCACAGACAAGGGAAGCTAAGGTATATCAGAGAAAGATGTCGTGTTGCTTTGCTCTGAAGTCCGACAGCAGATTGTTAAGATTCCTATAGGCTGCAAACTGGGCGAAAAGGAAGTTTCTTAACTTGATAGCCATCGCAGTATTTGGAATACGTTTGTGATTGCTGATGCTGTCGTCCCAAGCCAAAAACGACAAAATAAAACAAATGTTTTGCTTTAGTAGACAAAATGGATGGGGAAAAAAAATTAAAAATAGATGCAATAAAGAATTATTTATTAGTTTGTGGAAATGTTGCATTGAAATTTGCCTTCTGCATGTCTCTGTCCAAGAACAGTCATGTGGTTCTGAAATGTTTTAAATATAGGTCGAGTAATACCCTGTACCCTACCCTCTATTTTGCTTCATTGTTGAAATTTAGGATAAATCTTTGATTACACACAAACACCTCTGTGTCTGAGTGCAGATCAATTTGTGCATTTTCGCAGAACTCTTACATGACACTTGGTGTCACATGAAGAAATATTTCAGAAATTAAGTTGATCTAGTATGAAACATGGCAAAAATGTCTGTCAGAGCTGAGTGATTTGGTATTATGGCAGTTTCTGCAGTCTGAAAATGTAACCAGTTTCTGAATCTGCTTTGTACACTGTTTTTGTTGTAGGTCAGCTTTAGCTTATGTGCCCTGTGTAATAGTCTTACCCTGGCATTCACTGGCAAGTCGGTTAAAGGCCAGTGAGCTTTTACCTGCAGGTCATTTCCTGGACATCAGATTTGATTTATAAATGTCCCTTGTCCTCGGGGTGGTAAAACAAAACCCGGTTTTTAAATTGACCAGACAACTTATTTGAACGTTTAAAAAAAGAAAGAAAAAAAAAGATTCCATTTCATGTTTCTTCTAAATGGTTCTGCTTTGTATAATCAAGTCAGAATGCTTGTATGATTCATTTGCTTCTAAACGCCGACTCCACAGGCAGCCAGTTATTTCATCAACATGTTCTGTGTTCCTTCAGTCCTCTGTGATTGTTTTGCTGCGCTTCGTAAGCAGATCACATGCAGAAGTCCATGCCAGGCAGGTCCTTATAGCTCTCACGGACAATCAGGCACCACATGTGCTCTTAGATTTACACTCCGTGCCTCCAGCCCTGTGCCGTTTAAATGGGAGCGCGGCCACAAACAGGAACCTGAGCTGCTTTTCATGCTGATCTGAAATCAGGTCTGCGCTTTCCATTAGTGGCTATGTTTAGGACATGGACCGGGGGTGGGGGAGGGTGGTCCACCTTCCTTTCTGGAGCTTCAGAGCAGTCTGCAGTTTCCAGGCATTCGTTTACCTGTAGGAGAAATCATTTTTGTTTATTCTAATGGATATTCTAAGTCTTTTTAATTGTCTCATTGAGTTTGTTGTACGTTTCTTATGGGTTTTCCCTTTAATCTGAACAGGATGGCAGTAATAAACTTCAATCCTGTCGTTTTAGTGAAAGTGTGCTTTAGTCATTTTTGAAAAATTTGTACCACGTTCTAGCTTAAATTGATTAGTTTCTGTATACATCAATGTATAATATGATGTCTGTTCAACTTCAAATGGATTGTATTTATTGTCCAATATTTTCAGTATCTTTTGTTTCCTTATTGAACAAGTAGCAAATCCAAACTTAACTACACATTTATATTAGCTACGTTTAAATCCAAGTTGCACATTTAATTTGTGCAACAGCTTGGAATATCACATCATCGAGAGAAATGGTCATTGCTGCAGCCGGGGAAGTCACTGTAGCTCTTTCTTCCAATACGATACGTTAAAAACGCCATCACAAACCTCATCGTTATCTTGCGATCGGAGGTGGGTGCCTGATATTTGGGAACAGAGTTGTGTGTGACAGTTCAGTAGGAATGTCACGATACCAAAAATCTAGTAGTCGGTACCGATACCACCACAAGTACACGATACTCGATACCAGAGTCGATACCACGGTGTGGTTTAAAAATAAATAAAATTAAATAAAAAAAATCTCCTGTAGGACATCCTCCTCTGGCTGATACTGGTAAGGGGGGGGTATTTTAGTTATCAAATACTCTCCGACAATGACTAATAAAATAGTGGAGGCTACAAGTGCTAAGGTGCACTCCTAAACACACACACACACACACACCCCTTATACCCTGAATGCAAGTATTAGTTTAAATTCACTGATATGGTGGCAGGCCAAAAAGATTTATTAAAAGTATGCACATGTGAATAATTATTAGTGACATTAGGCTACATTTAGCTGACAGGACACGGGCTGAATGGCGATGCATGGTGGCCCATTAGGAGGAAGTGTATAACATTGCAACACGATAGCATCGTTAACAAATAACTGGCTATCACAAACATTACATGGAGCATAACGTTAGCTGGTTTCACAGCAACAATGCCAGCTGCCTCAAACAAATATAATATAGAGCCCGTCTTTCAGGTGCTTCGCCAAATTCCAGGTGTTTCCTTGCTTTGTTTGAAATGAACAATAGCATCGGTTACACACTGGCTTCAGAGCATCGATTATGCTTGCAGTCATGCGCCTTGAATGCGAAGTATTTCCATAGTTAACTCTTACCACCTTTCCTCTCAACGAGTTGGGGCGGAGCTAAACTTGTCACCATCTTCTGTAGTCCCCCCCCCCCCCCGTGCTTGTAGGTGGTGTTCTTCTTTACCACTTGTGGACCGACTAAAACACTTAGGCATATTTGCTGCCCCCATCAGTTCCGGAAGAATTGCAACCTCGGTACCTTCATTGCCAAGGTACTTTCGCTACTGCAGAAAAACAAGCAGAGTCACATTTTAAGAATGTTGGTACCGAAGTATCGGTTCTCGTGACATCCCCAAAGTTCAGTACATTTTGAAGATTTTATTCGCATCTGGTGTTTCCTTCCAGTGTATTAAAACAAAATAATGCAATATCCACATTTAAAATAAAAATACATGTATGGAGACACAGCTATTGTCCTTTAAATCCATTTTTTTGTAGACATGCAGGAAAATAAGTTTGCTGTTTGGCAAACCACACCAGGAGTGAAGAAACACTGCTTTCTTGTTAATTGAAATAAACAAACAGGATGTTTTGTGGTTTGAGAATGAATCTCATCCACTGTTAGTGTTTGTCATGCTGTTATTATGAACTGAGGAAAGGTGGTGCGTTGTGCAAAATAAGTGTGTAGTGCTTCATTTTTCTGCTGGTCAGCAGTGCTATGTTCTTCTGTGTGATTGATCAAGTTATGGACGTGCTAGGAATGACAGCAGAGGTAGCAATGTAACGTGTTTATTATAGGAGCGGATTACACAGTCAAAGGTTCTCTGTTCAGTCTGTGACGAGCTGCTGGAGCAGATTAGAAAAATGAACAGGTAGAAGAAAATGCATTTTTAATCAGTATTTTGAAAAAGTCTGCGGTGGGGTACCTGGATGATCATAGACCATGACAACCCTTGCTGTGATACAGTGATGTGGTCTTTTACCTGTAGCCTTCATTGCAGCATTAGAACAATTACACAGTAGTTGGCTTTTTATCATCAGTGTGAAATAAATTTTTACATTCCTGTCTCAGTAACACTTCATCACATGAATTCGATCTGTAATCCTTTAATGGCTGCGCTGGATATGAGAGTAGAAGAGTGTCAGTGAAATGGAGATGATGCAAGAGACTTTCAGGTAATGAGCGACTTCGCGTTGTGCGCTTGTATAGCGTGGCGCAGGGATGACGTCATTTTGTAATACCTGGGAACAAGTTAGTGTTTTAGCCCTTCTGGTTCCATTGTCACGAAGTTAATGGGTTTTTTTTAAAATAGGATTTTGATTAAAAGCCTGAAATGAGGTCTGTGATGAACACAAGCTCAAAATATGTTCAGGTTTTAATCTATAATATAAAATACACCAGTAAAATACCCAGCCCCCCCCCCCCCCCCCCCATTTTTTTTTCCTTCATTTGTGAAAATTCTTGATGGACAAAACTTGATGCTAACTTCCGGGTTTCGGTACAAAATGACGTTGTCCCTGCACCTCTCTATTGCGCAAAGTGTGAATACAGTAGAAAATCCTGTTTGGGATTTTTTTTTTTTTTTTTTTTGGTCATTTAGTCCTTTGCGCCGTCACATCATGTTCTGTCTATACCTTAACAACAATTGCAACCGGTATACTGGATCAACCATCAGAAATCTTTTTTTCTCTCTCTTTTCTCTCTTTCCTGCTCAGTGTCAGGTGTACTGTTTAGTTACTTACAGTAATCACAGTAAAACCAGAGATCAGTTCCAGCCTGAAACACATTGCTCCATCATTAATACCTATCTTTGTCTCTCTTTCAGAATTGAATAAAAATCCAGTGGAAGGCTTTTCTGCAGGACTGATAGATGATAACGACCTCTACAGATGGGAAGTTCTAATAATCGGTCCTCCTGATACACTCTAGTAAGTACAGTCCCTCTCCTGCGTTTCCCAGCCCTGACCTAACCGCACAGAGTAGGGAGTTTATGGGATCAGACAGAATCTAATATTGAGTACTTTTCTGACCTTTATCAAAGGTTAGAGCCCTAGTACAGAGTCAGCTGTGAAGTTTATGAATTGAATGAATGCCTTTTATTGTCACTATACATATGTACAATGAAATTAAGAGCCACTCCTTTTTGCTCTGTGCAAACATGTACATTCAATACACAAGAAGAATAAACAGATAATACACAGATAAATAAACAAGATAAATAAACAAAATAAATAAACAAGATATACAAGATATGCAAGATAGATATGCAAGATAGATAGATATTGGGGTGGATGGGGGAGGTACTATGAAATGCACCGTTTTGAGACACTATATACATATGCTGTGGACTCACCACATGTGTTTGTTTTATGCACTGGTTTACCCCACATTCAGTTCAAGCATCGCTCTGTCCAAACCAAATATACACTCCATTATCACGCTTGTTGACAATCAGATATCGTTTTGATGTTGTTCAAGTTATTTGAGGTTCTTGCTAACATGCTCCAGTGGTATTTATATACAGGGAGTAGGAAATGCATGTACATAAATGAGAGAATGTTGGCTAGGGGTGTGGAGAAGTAGGCAGTTTATTCAGATTGCACTTTGTTTTAAGATGATTGCTCCAAGTGCATAATCTGGTATAATGCCGTTATTGAGCAGTGTAAAAAACCAAAACTAATAATCTAATTGAAGGTATAAAATTTTAACAGATTAAAAAAAACTTTCCAAAATTATGATGTTGAATAATTCCTAAAATGTAAAATAGCACATCTGTAGTTGGGTTTAATGTTGTTACATGTCACTGAATAGCCTTTCATGTGATTTGTATTCTGCCGCTGGTTTTCCTTTAATAAAACTTTTAGTTTGGGGGAAAATTTTGTATTTTTTAGATGCAACAATAGACACTACATGACAGGAGATTTGTGTCTGAAGCTCACTCTGTAGAATATGTGATGTAGGTGATGATCATTGTTTCTGGTTTTTCCTGCATTTTTGCACTTTCTAAACACACATTTTGTGTCTACAGTGAAGGCGGAGTGTTCAAAGCCCATCTCACATTTCCCAAAGACTATCCTCTCAGGCCTCCAAAAATGAAATTCATCACAGAAATATGGCACCCAAACGGTAAGCAAGGTTTCAGTTTCTTAAAAATTTAATTTCACTGATTAGCCATATACGGCTTGTATTGCTTATTTTCTTTCTCTGTATATATAATCTGGTAGCACTGGGAATTCTCAAGAGAAAAGAGAGATCGTTTCTTATCAAATATTAAATCCATTAGTATGTATGTCTTTTTAAAAACACTGGACTTTTTAAAGCGCTCTGCTGCCTGTGTGGCAAATTTTGGGGAAAAACTAGGGAGTTAGTTTAGTGGTATGTCTTCTGAATTTATATAATTGACACCTGTTGTTAACATGTATCCTGGGAGATATGATTGCAAGAGGACAGTACTAAATACAGGTGTAAACGGGGTATCTGATCACTCAAACCGCATTTTTAGGTAGTCTGTGATGTATACGACTACACAATGTTTGTAGTGTGCACACACACTTCTCGATGCAATCGAAGGACCAGCAAATCGAATATTACTTAATCAGTGCAGGACTGTGTGGAAGTTGTGCTGAATGGTAGCGCTCTCCAACACTAGGCTAACGGATAACGGTGACGCTATTACATCAGAGAAGAAAGCAGCTGCGTTTCATGGCTTCTTTCATCATCTCATTTCTAAGTTTCGTTGGCAGACCACGTGCTTGAAGTGTTTGAAACAGCCCGTACAGGTACATGAGGAAGGATTCGTTGGACATTTCTATCTGAAATATAAATGCAGCAGGAGACAGGTGTAATAAATGTGCACGGCACCCTTCCTCCTGTGGAAAAGACGTACGGAATCCAATTACCGTGAAAGCAGTCACTGGAGATTCGTTCACATCGATAACGCCAGGTGTAAACGACTATGCGTTTCGGCTGTCTCCTTGTGATCAGATCACTCGAGACAGATGTTAATACCAAGTGTGAACCAGGACTTTGACACAGCTAGCCACACATTTAATTATAGAAAAGCAGCCTGTATGATGTGATCTATCTTTCACTCCAGAGTTCACACGTTCTAATTTCTTGTTCTTGGTCTTGTTTCCAGTTGACAAGAACGGTGATGTTTGTATTTCTATTTTGCACGAGCCGGGGGAGGACAAGTACGGCTATGAAAAGCCAGAGGAACGTTGGCTTCCCATTCACACAGTGGAGACCATCATGATTAGTGTCATCTCTATGCTAGCTGATCCTAATGGAGACTCCCCTGCCAACGTGGATGCAGCTGTAAGTCTCTCTTCACGAAGAACCCTGGTTTAGAAACAATTTTACTTTACTTTTCATATAGTCTGCTGGCAGCGAGCTGGTGGTGACGTTAGTACTACTTGGATTGCAATGAAGAAAAAAATCTGTCCACTTTCAACTTCTTCTAAAGAAGACTGTTTTTAAAAAAACATTTCAGAAAGAGTGGAGAGAAGACAGACACGGTGAATTCAAGAGGAAAGTTGCCCGCTGTGTACGAAAGAGCCAAGAGACAGCCTTTGACTGATCTTCATCCAGCAGCTTGTAGCGTCACTATTTTCAGGGTAAGTGTTGGACTTTACCCGTGTGGTTTTACAGCCAAGATCCCATGACTTGTTTATTTTGGTGTATTCCGCTAGTCTTGCTAAGCTGTATATTCACCGGTGAGGAACAAATAAAGGTTACTAGAGCATATTATGCAGTAAGAAAAAGATTCCTGCCTTTAATCTGGTACATTGTGCCTTAGTCCTAAACCACATAAACAAAAGCTGATGAGTGGGGCCTGGTTATTCAGAGGTTGTTAGTCATTTTGTGTTTGTGCGTGAGTGTGTTGTTGGCACTAAGCTTTTGTGTCATGGGTAACCTGTTTGAACAGGTTCAGGGGAGCACAGTTGGGTTTCCATGCACAAAGAGTTAGTGCAGAAAGTATGCCTTTTTATTCTCAGTTCAGGATAATATTTAGGTCTTATCTGACCTAGAAACAAGATAAAAATCCACTATTCCAACAAAGTAAGGCAACTTTATTCACTGTATATGCGCACTACAATGGTTAATGGAGCTGTAGGACTGCAGTTTTACGATAATACTTATAGGAAATCATCTACTTGTATACAGACTGGTGACCTATTAAAGGAGAACTGATGACTCTACTATGCTGTTATGTGTGGTTTGAGCCCTCTTAGAGCAGGGGTTCCCAAATGACAAACCAGTAAATGTTCCCAAATGGACATTAAGAATTTTCTTTGAATCCAAGCCTTGACCACGTTGCATTTAAAATAAATAAATAAAAAATAATTATTTATTCCAGATTTATATAACAGGACTATTGTAACATTTGTTAGTAACATGCGTACATGTACCGCAAGTGACTAAAAACCAAAGGAATCTTCACTCTGGGGCGGCGTTATGCAACCTGACGCAAACTAGAAGAGTCTGGGTTATACTTGATCATGACTTTACTTGCATGTACAGAAGTGGCGGTAGCGCGTGGAGAACTGTTCAGACACTCGCTGTGTATCTTAAGTACAGCCGGAAGATTTAAAAGCGGCATTTGCTCGGTGGAACGTCAGCGAATACATCCCAGGTGTAAAATGTGGCGTGACCTCACACTGATGAGCTCTGTCTCTCTTAAAGCTTTCTGCTGCTATTTTGAATATTGTTGTGGGCTGCATCTCAAAACTAACTCTGACCTTAAAAATCATTAGTTTTTAACAATCTAAAACAGACTTTTTGGTAGGTTTGAAAGCAACAGGAGATTTTTAAAATGTTAAACAGTAACTGTAGTAGGAAAGCCTATGAGGTAATGGGTGATTTTAGTAATCGGAAAATCACAGCAAATCAATGCAAAGCTCCTCAGACTAATCACCTTTATTCTATTCTGAAACATGTCTATCTTGATGCGTCTCTTCCAGGATGACCCCGCCCCATCTACAGGGCACAAGGGCTCATGGAATGGTTTGATAAGCATGAAAATTACATATAAATCCTATTTTATGGCCTTAACAATCACCAGATCTCAACCTTATTCAGGAAATATGGGAGAATAAGGACTAATGTGTAACAGTGCTTGAACACCATAGTCAAAACACCAATTGAGGGAATATATTTTGGAAATTTTACAAACGTTTCAAGTGCAGTTAATTCTTTGTCATGCTATACGTGCAAATAGACGACTGCTTGAAGCCGTGGGCTGCGTCCCAAACCGCATACTTACCGTCTATATAGTAGCTGAGACATGTATTTCACCTACTATATAGTAGGTATGTATGTGGTTTCGGACGCAGCCGTGCTCTCTTGTTTGCCATAAAACAGTTGAGCACTGCTGTGTGTGCGTGTGTGTGCGTGTGTGTGCGTGTGTGTGCGTGTGTGTGCGTGTGTGTGCGTGTGCGTGCGTGTGCGTGCGTGTGCGTGCGTGTGCGTGTGCGTGCGTGTGCGTGCGTGCGTGTGCGTGCGTGTGCGCGCGTGTGCGCGCGTGTGCGTGCGTGTGCGTGCGTGTGTGTGCGTGTGCGTGCGTGTCCAGTCACAAAATGCAGTGAAAACTCCAACACGATGCTAATAGTGTGATTAAGGTGTTTACGTGTCTGTAATACACGTCCATAATGTGACTAAAACATTAGTACTCCACATGTCTTACTTCGATTTGTGTTTACTTCGAGTATGGCTTTAGCCGGAATAAGGTAATAAAAAAAATTGCTGTTTACATGGTAGTTTCTTAATCAGAATATTGTCTTAATCGGGTTAATATCGGATTATTGCTGTCCAAAAATCTTACCTTTTTAGGACATTTTGTGTACTGCTGGTGAAAAGTTGAAATGGGATCTTGATCTTGTGTCAAGTTCCCTTACTATACATTTGCAATGGAATAACGTAGAAATAGCTGTAAACTTCTGTTGATTTTAGAGTTTAATTTTTATATTTTTGTCTTTACCAGGTATCCAGTCGAGAAACAACATGGCACTGTTTTCCTGCACTCTACCACCCTATTGCCAGATTCTTCTTGATTGAGCGTTGGCAGAAACAAGCTGGCATCAATAGGCTGCAACAGAACAATAACGGCTCGTACAGATACGGACAGAACGTGCCAAGCAAATGCCAACATCCAAAAAAAGAGAGAAAAACCATAACATAAGATGATTACACATTTTTACGCAAGTTTATGAACTGATACAACATTCAGGAAAGAAATTGTAAAGACCTGTAAATAGCACAGACATAAAAACCGGATAATATATAAGACTCCTCGTATCCATCCAGAGAAACAGTTAGTACCAAATAAATAGCGCTTTCTGTAGGTAGAATTTGACTCCTGTTTAAAAAAAAAAAAAAAAAAAATCTTAAACAGAATGGTTAATTTCCCCTTTCCTCCCCTGCAGCAGCTTCTCATGTAGTGTTCATCAATTCTTTTACAGGTCACATTGAGGGAGATGTGTAGCAATGAAAAGGGCCTTCCCTGCCACTCGTAGATTTTCATTGTCTATGAGCCTCACATTGACAAACTAGACACAAACAAGCCAGAAAGGTGTGTTCTTTATTGGCATGTAGTATTTGAGGGAGGGTTTGATGGAAGGGAGGGTAGTTGGCGCTACTGATGTTCAGCATGTCATGTCATGGGTTGGACACTTAGGGACATTGAAGTAAAATTAATTGATGGGAAAAGATTCTTTCTGAAACAATCAATGATCAGTTGGATTGGTTTTAACTTTAGGGGTGGGACTGGGACTGGGGGCATGTCCCTGCTTTGGCTGTAGAAAAGTTCTACTCAACAAGCCTGCACCTGTGCTTGGTTCTGCGGTGAGTTTTCAGCGGTGGGACAGCTGACGAGGAAACCCATCAGATGTGATAACCTGCATGTTTAAGCTCATAGGTTTTAATTTGTCCTTTTTTGTTTGTTTTGTTTTTTTTTTCAAAAGTGCCTCCGATTGAAATTGCTTGGCTTGTTGCACCTCCTGCATTGGATCTGGAGCTAAAAAAGGGGAGATGTTGAGAAATCTCTCTGTGCTCCTTCAGGCTCGTTTCGATGTGTGATGATTTTTTTTTTCTTTTTTAATCCTTTGTACCAGCAGTAATGGATTATTAAAGATAATTTGGTGTAGCAATAATGGCCCCTTTGCCCAGCTGTGTGTGTAGTGTGTCCTATTTCCCCCATGATGTATGAAGTTTTAATATTGGGATAAAATTTAGAAGCAGGTAAACATTTATGCATAAACTTTTGCCCATCGTTTGAGAGAATTCCTTTGCAGGGCTTTGTTTTTCTTTTGTGTCGTCTCTGATAGGATTCGGTAAGCATGCTTTAACTGTAGGTTTCTCACAAGCAGATTCTTGGATTTTGTTCAGAGGGTGTGTGTGTGTGTGTGTGTGTGTGTGTGTGTGTGTGTGTGTGTGTGTGTGTGTGTGTGTGTGTGTGTTCGAGTGTTGCAGAGAATATGTTTCACCATCCTGCTACTCCCCACAATCCTTTATTCTCCGTTAATTTTATTACGGCTCCGACAGACTACTGCAGTTCTCTTGCCTAATGTACAAAGACAAAATACTGATGTATATTTTTCATGTTATGGAAGTTGTCTCCTTCTCTAGTGAATTCTTCTAAAATATAATTTTTTTTTCCAATACTTGTGGTTTTCCTGTATTTGTCTATTAATTGTTACATTTTGCATACTGCTTCACATTAGGACTTAACAAATATCACCAGAAAAAAATTAATGAGTTGGTCAGTAGTCGTAGTGATTATGGAGAAAATGCTCCTGAATTTTTATTTTTAATTTTTTTATATATACATATATTTATTATACACACTAAATTAAATACAGAATCCCAATGTGTGTTACACTCCAAAAACAAATCTAGTGAATCTGAGTAAGCGTAAATTGCTCCTTACATCAAGGGTTGTCGAACTTTTTGTAAACAATGACTGGCTTAATTTAAGCCTTAATTAGGTCAAGCACTTTACAGTTAAAGCAATCAGTTCATAAAAGAGCCCAATAGTTTATGATGCACTATATGGACAGAAGTGTGTGGACACTTGACCATTGCATCCGTATGTGCTTGTTGGACATGCCATTTCAAACTTGGTCGCTGCATTACTCATAATAACCTCCATTCTTCTGGGAAGGCTTTCCACTAGGTTTTGGAGTGTGGCTGTGGAGATTTCTACTCTTTCAGCCACAAGTGCATTAGTGAGGTCAGGCACCGATGTCAGGTGAAAAGGCCTGGTGTGCAGTTTGCATCCCAATTTATCCCAAAGGTGTTCAGAGGGGTTGATGACAGGACTCTGTGAAGGTTACTCTGGTTCTTCCACACAAACAGTGGCAAATCATGTGTTTATATAAAAGGTGTAGGCCCTTTTAGTTCCTGTGAATTGTAATGCTACAATTGAGTGCTTCCAACTTTATGACAACAGTTTGGGGAAAGGCCCATGTGACAGTCAGGTGTCTACATACTTCTGGCCTTGTAGTGTAAATTTTGATCATGATTACAGTGGGTTGGGATTTTCCACCACTGTATCAAGAGTTGAAGAAAAAAACCATTGACCCCTGGCTATGCTTCATGCACCCCTGGGGATACCAGGACAACAGTTTGTGAACCATGGCCTTACACCATGGGTTCTAGTTCATACGGCAAAACACATCACAACACTTGGAAGACTTTTTTTTTTTTTTAATAAAACATGATGTACTGTATATTGTTACCTTGGTATTACACTTCTATCTAATTTAAGATAGAATGGCAGATAGCAGCTAATACTTAGTGTGAGCAAATAAGTATTGTCGAATACAAAAACTGACTTCAATAAAACCTAAGAAAATATTTAGGAGGGAAAATTAAATATTCAGTCCAAAACTATATTAATGTTTAGTTGGTAAGTGTAAGTGATGGAGGAGTTGGTCAGTGTGAAAATTTAAGATTCAATCACCATATAATGGAGCATTATAGGATGAAATAATGGCTTCTATACCTCGTGTAGTGTGTGTGTAATGCCTTAAGCCTTTACACAGTGGGCAGGAAATTTAAGATAATATGCACAATTGAGTGTAAAAGTTTGCCGTTGGCCCACTCAATCTCCACACCTGATTTAAAAACGGTAGTATATGATCTCTCTTAGAATTATAAGAGATGTCAGGAATAGATATCACTGAGGATCTAAAAGCTGCTTTGAGGATACAGAGAGATTGGAGGTAGTTACAAGCTCAAATGGAAGTTATTCAAAAAGCGTGGTACAGATATTTGGAACTGAATTTATATTTTTCCCATTAAATATTTTAACACTACATGACTGTTACTTAGTTTGTTATTTCATTAATAATTGACATTAAATGGAATATATCCTGAAAGTATGCACATTTTTTTGCACTCAACTGTCATGACTCCCCAGTTGTGCTTTCAAAGTGAGCTCACCATTCAGTACCCTGATATCCTACTATCTAAAATAAAGAAAAATGAGTGAGAAAACCTACTTGTTTTCACTTGGATGATGCAACATCCTGTTGAATATGTAACTTGTATGAAACATTTAATAGGGGTGAAGGGTTGAGTGAATGTTATGGGGCAATAAAATATGTTTTTCTTACCCTTTCATGGAAGAATCATGGGAAAGGATGTTTCAATATCAGCTGTTAAGTGAACATACATTAATGCAGTAATAAGATTTTTTTTTTAAGTAAGGTAATATACAATTACTGCTAAGTGCTGTAGAGGTTTTATTCATCATTTATTATTATGCCCCTATGTACAAAGTGACGTCCATAAAGACATGGTTTGCCAAGGTTGGAGTGGAAGAACTCGCCTTATAGTGTATGTAAATGCAATATCAGTGGGACACAAATGACGTGACAATAATGGAATCGCGCCTAAGCCTGGTCACTTTAAATGGATGGGTTTAAACTTTAATCAACTTAAAACAGATATTTAAACAACATCTTAAACCAAACTGTAAATGTACAGTTTGAAACTGAGAAAGGTGATACGACTCCTGGCAAAAATGATGGAATTACCACACTTGGAGGATGCTCATCCAAATTTTTTACTTTATAGCAAATAAACAAATTGCAGATATGACACAAAATTTTTGTTTAATAGCTATACTTTCTGGCTTCATGAAACATACCTTAAACAAATTCAATTCAATTGTTTTAAATAATGGCATATTTTTTCCAGGTCAAGTAGAGGAAAAAAAAATCACAATTAGTATTTTGTTTCTCCTCCTCTGGCTTTTATGAGTTCTTTGAGGCATGGACTTCACTAATGAAAAACAATATTCTCCATCAAGCTGATTCCAAGTTAGAGGCTTTCAATTGGATTGAGATCCAGACTGTTTGCTGGCCATTTCATTGAGTTAATATGCCTTTCCTGAAGAAAAGCTTTAACACTCTGCTCTGTGGTAAGATGCATTATAATACTGAACAATGACTTCATCACCAAACCTATTTTCTATTGATGGATTGAGAAAAGTGTCCAAAATTTCAACGTACGCCTGTGCATTGACTGTTGAGGTCTCCCCTGGTCCTTTACCTGACATGCAACCCCATATCATAAATGAATGGGGAAATGGGATTGTTTTTTTCAGGCAGTCATCTTTATATGTTTCATTAGAACGGCACCAGACAAAAGTTCCAGCATCATCTCCTTAGCCAGTGCAGATTCATGATTCATCATTATCACTTTCCTCCAATCATCCACACTCCATGGGTGCTTCTCTTTCGCCCACTGTAACCTTGATTTCTTCTGTTCAGGCGTTAGTGCTGGTTTTCGTTTGGTTTTTCTATATGTAAATCCCATTTCATTCCTCCGATTTCTTACAGTTCTGTCACAAACATTGATTCCGGTTTCTGTCCATTTGTTTTTCATATGTTTTGTTGTGCATTTTCTATTTTTGAGTTTTCTATCCTGACGCTTTGACGTCGTTCTTGGTCTACCCGTATATTTTCCTTTTATAATCTTCCCATTTTGTTTATACTTGCACCAAGTATTTGTATTTGCACAGTATTTGTTTTAGAAGGTGATTCCATGATTTTTTGGAATAATTTTTGACCACTCTGAAAGCACATACATTTCTCTGAGAATCCAGGATAAATTTACCTTTGATCAAATTTACATAAATTCTATATTTTTGATATAGTCTAAAAAGACTAAATACAGACTTGTATTTAGGGTTCTGCATGTTTTAATTTTGTTTTTGAAATTTTTGAGATTTTCATAAAGGGTTCTGTTTTTCCAATTATTATTATTTTAAACATTAAGGCTCTGATTTTATAATATCTGAAATCTTATCCTTAGCAATTTCAAAACAGGGAAAAAACATAGGCAAATATGTAACTGTATTAAATACATCACAGATTTTTTCTTGTACTTTTATTTATTTGACATGGATATACTTCAAAATCTTTTTCTCAGCTTCCATACTCCATATGTACCTGGCTAGGGTTCCAAGAGTGAATTAAATATTTTAACAGCCCCAGTAAATTAATATTATTCAATATATTTTCCTCATCTGCCTAATATTCTACAACCCAAATTCCGAAAAAGTTGGGACAGAATGGAAACTTAAAAAAAAAAAAAAAAGAGTACCTGTGCTATATTGAAAACACATTATTTAGGGTTTTACCTTGTGAATTTTATATATATGTGTGTGTGTGTATATATATATATATATATATATATATATATATATATATATATATATATATATATATATATATATATATATATATATATCTCAGTCTGGTTCGGTACACACAACCACAATCATGGGGAAGATGGAAGTAAATGTTGCATTTCATTTGGAAATCAAGGTTCCAGAGTCTGGAGGAAGAGTGGAGAGGAACAGAATCAAGTTGCTTGAAGTCCAGTGTGAAGTTTCCACAGTTAGTGATGATTTGGGGGCCATGTCATCTGATGGTGATGGTCCACTGTGTTTTCTCATGTCGAGAGTCAATGCAGCATCTACCAGGAGATTTTAGAGAACTTCCTGCTTCTATCTGCTGACAAGCTTTATGGAGATGCTGATTTCCTTTTCCAGCAGGACTTTGCACCTGCCCGTGTCAAAACTACTAGTAACTGGTTTGCTAACCATGGTATTACTGTGCTTTATTAACCAGCCAATTCACCTGACCTGAACCCCATAGAGAATCTACGAGAGAAAACAGACCCAACAATATAGAAGAGCTGAAGGCCGCTATCAAAGCAACCTGTGCTTCCAGAACACCTTAGCAGTGCCACATGCTGATTGCCTCCATGTCATGCCGCATTGATGCAGTAATTCATGCAACAAGGTTAACGCCCCAACCGAGTATTGAGTGCATAAATTAACATACTTTTCAGGAGGTCACGGTGGCTTAGTGGTTAGCATGTTCGCCTCACACCTCCAGGGTTGGGGGTTTGATTCCCACCGTGGCCCTGTGTGTGTGGAGTTTGCATGTTTTTCCCATGCTGTGGGGGTTTCCTCTGAGTACTAAGGTTTCCTCCCCAGTCCAAAGACATGCATGGTATTGGCACCCTGTCCAGGGTGTACCCTACCTTATGCCCGATGCTCCCTGGATAGGCTCCAGGTTCCCTGTGACCTTGAAAAGGATAAGCGGTAGAAGATGGATGGATGGATTTTTGATTTCCATGAGCTGTAACCTGTAATCATCAAGATAAAAAAAGGCTTGAAATATTTTGCTTTATGTGTAATGAATCTAAAATATATGAAATTTCCACTCCCTGAATCAAATTATTAAAAATGAACTTTTCTATGATATTCTAATTTTCTGAGATGCACCTGTCTGTGTGTGTGTATATTGGCCTGATATAAATTTTCCAACAAAACGTTGCTGCTACGCTCCTCCTAAACCCCCTCCTGCGTGTCTCCGTCCTCTCGCGATACTCACCTCTTCTCGCGAGAACACACAACCAGCCGCGGATCCAACATGGCGGAAGGTATGAAAATGATTTCTTGCATATTTTCACGTCCTTTCCCCCCCCCTTTCTCTTTCATACCAATTTCGTCGGCTTAACTGACAAGCGTATACGTCAATACATTTGCTTCATGTTTTGAGTTACGCGAGAAATTAGCGTTTTCATGGACTAGATTAATATTGCGTCTATTTTTTTGGTGTCGGTGAGTAAGGTGGTGGGTTGGGCGGTGGTTGAAGTGAAAATCGACGAAAATACATAATAAAACATTTCACCTTTCGAATTTTTGGCCAACTTGCTGTAGCTGGCTTGGGTTAAAGTCTTATTAGCAGCAGCATGAGCCTGTCAGGCGACAAGGGTGGCCTTGTGTCTGAATCCTAGCTGAAATAGTGAGATATCAACAATTGTCATTAGCTCACGCACCTAACGGTAATCCGTTTGGTCACTGTGGCTGTGTCCTAAATTGCTCACTATTGGATATATAGTGCGCTACATAGGGTGTAAACACCAGTGCGTTATATATATATATATAATATATAGTGCACTCTTTGGGATTGAGATAACGTTGATCTGTGTAGGGAAGCAAAGCTGTCGTTATGTATGATGTGATCACGTGATGGGTGTCTTAAGTCTTTCTCTTATCTATTGGACCAGACACTTGAGGCAGTTTCCTTTGTCAGAGCGAAAATATTGGCACCCAGGCTGCTCATCTTGCGATTTCGTTTTTTTATTTTAATTTTACAGCTTCATGATTGTGTAATGTGTGTGTTGTGCTTTCTCATAGGCTTTTAAACTGCTTTATTGTGCCTTTTGACCTCCTGAGAAACAAAGCTGCTGACTCGATTGTTTATCGTCGTGGGAAGAAAGCTACATGCCTTGCTCGAATAAATTACCCGGATTTATAAAGATTATAAAGACTAGTGGGAGATCTCTAACACTGTAATTAGTCCTGGAGTTAAAGTTGGTGTTGGTCGAGCGTTTATTGTCGGTCATGTGGTTGGGTGTAATAACTCCTAACTCGTGCACCAATCACCGTGAGCACACACAGTCCCCCAGCAAAGACAAAGTGTCTCCTCTGCTTTCTTGGGCGAGCTCGTACCCAGAGTGGTAGTAAAGAGGAAGGAAGCTCGGCTTGCAGAATTTATGCTGAGCTGTCGAATTCCAGTGTCGCCCGGCTTCAGGAGAAGGAAGCGCACCAATCATGGGGACATAGAGGCACGCATGTTTAGACCAATCTCGGGGGAGGTTGTGAGATTTAGTCATCAACCTGGTTTGTCTTAGTAATAGTGTGAAATACGAAAAGGGTATGGTTACTGTACGTTCAGTGGCAGTTAATCCCTACAGGAAAGTCAGTGTGTATGATCAGGAAGTAGCGTCCAGTCTGCTGTCTCAGCAGATTTGTGTCATCTTTCAGATTTTTTTAAAATTAAACTCTGGTGATACCTGTTTCCACAGTCTGTTGCTGGCATTTCTTGTGTGAGTCTTGATGCGTGCGTGTGTGTTTCTTTCTGTGTGTGTATGTGTTTTTGTATATGAGTGGGTTTGAGCACCAGACTTTGTGTGAGTGTGTCTCCATGTCTGTCTGTCTGTGTGTGTGTGTGTGTGTGTGTGTGTGTGTGTGTGTGTGTGTGTGTCTCTCTCTGTCTGTATTTCTCTGTGCATGCGTGTCCCTTTCACTCTGTCTGTTTGTGTGCGTCACTGTAGGTCTCTATGCATGTGTATCTGCGTGTTTGTCTGTGTATGTGTGTGGCTTTGTCTCTTTTTATGTGTCTATGCCTGTGTGTGTGTTTTACACATGTGTGTCTGTGAATGTGTGTGTGTCTGCGTGTGTGCATTTTTGTCTCTTTGTCTGCGCGTGAGGGTGTCTTTGTCTGTGTGTGCATCTTTGTGCGTGTGGGGGTGTGTGATGACCCATATCTCACACACACTCTAGTGTTTTACATTTATGCCCGTCATTCCGTGTCTCTAACCGTGATTATTATTTTTACTTCCCTGCACCCCTCGTTATTTCTGCTGGCTCCCCTTCTGCCTTGTTTCTTTTCCTCCCCGATCCTCTCTCCTCCTGCTGTACAGAGGAGGTGCAGAAACTGCAGAAGCACCTGTCCCTGCTGCGGCAGGAGTACGTCAAAATGCAGCAGAAACTGGTGGAGACGGAGAGGAGGTGCTCCCTGCTGGCGGCGCAGGCCTCTGGTCACGGCTCCTCCTCGTCCTCCTCCTCACAGCCCAGTGACTCCTTCATCAGCCGCCTGCTGGCCATCGTGGCTGAACTTTATCAGCGAGACCAGTACAGGTGCATGCTGGGAGCTGTAGCTGTTATCTTTTCTTAAGACATAAAGGATAGATGTAAAGTGAATATACATGGGCTTGGGAGATATTAAACAAGCTCCTGATGTGTCATTTTAGCTTCAAACCGTCTGAGATTAGACAAAGGTTCATGATGTTTTACTGTTCACCCGGTGCTTTTTGTGCGAGTCTGAACGTGAGGTGTCGTGCCATGTTGCAGTGACCTGAAGGTGAAGGTTGGACAGGAGCAGCTGAGTGCCCATAAGTTTGTCCTGGCAGCACGCAGTGATGTCTGGAGCCCAGCCAACATGGCGTCCACGTCCGAGCTTGACCTGTCAGGTGAGACTCAATGAGGTTTTTATGATTTTCTACAGCATGTGATTGGAGACATGAGATGGAGAAGAAAACAAGCCTCTCCCACTCAAAGAGCAGGGCTGTGTAGAGATAGTCTTCGCTGCAGAACCAAAAGTCCAAGGGGTGCAACTAGATCTTATCCACCTCCTCCTATAGGCCTAACCCCTAACACACAATGTTGTACAGCACAACACACTTATCCAGTCCAAAACACACTGGCTTGTCTTCACCTCCAACTCTGTTCCATCCAGGTAGGAGGAGCTAGAACAGGTCTGACTCCACCCCATGGACTTTTTTGTTCTGAGGCAAGGGTTACTCAGTTAATTATCGGGATTCAAACTGGTCATCTTCTTTTAATGGAAAATTTAGATGCGTCCCTCAGGAGCCAGACTGTTTATATCCGACCTATAACAATGATTTGGATATTAAAGTACACTTCCTTCCTTGGAACACCCCCCCCCCGTTCTTTTTTCAATGAATGTGTCTCATCCTCAGAGGCCAAGCCAGAGGTTGCCATGGCAATGCTACGCTGGGCTTATACGGATGAGCTAGAGCTGTGTGAAGACGACACCTTCCTCATTGACCTGATGAAGCTGGCCAACCGCTTCCAGCTTTACCTTCTACGAGAGAGGTGGGCACACGGAGGAGCGAGGGTGGCTGCAGGTCGATGACCGTATTGAATTTGAGGAAAAAAAAGCAAAAACTCTGGTTTTGTCCGTTAGCCCATGTAAAGAAAAAAAAAAAAATAGGGCGCTCCCGTGGTTCTGCATCCATTAATGCATTTTAGATAAGGATGAAAGAACTGACTGTGGACACGGTGGCTTAGTGGTTAGCACATTAGCGTCGCATCTCCAGGGTTGGGGGGTTTGATTCTCGCCTCCGCCTTGCGTGTGTGGAGTTTGCATGCTCTCCTTGTGCTTCAGGGGTTTCCTCCGGGTACTCCGGTTTCCTCCCCTGGTCTAAAGCCATGCGTTGTAGGCTGATTGGCGTTTCCAAATTGTCCGTAGTGTGTGAACATGTGTGTGATTGTGTCCTGCGATGGGGTGCCACCTCGTTCAGCGTGTCCCCCGCGTTGTTCCCAGAGTGCCCTGGGATAGGCTCCAGGTTCCCCGCAACCCTGTGAAGGATAAACGGTACAGAAAATGGACGAATGAACTTACCTGCTGTAGGTATGGACCCAAATCTAGACCGGATGATATTGTACATAGGAGCTTTGCATTTTAACATTTGCGTCTGCTCCTGTTACAACTGAAAAGAAAAAAAAGTACACCAAAAGAGCTTTTGTTCTTTTTCATGATCTAAACGACAGAGGAGTCAATGGACATATGAAATGATTGACAGTTACGCAGGTGTTTTGTGCTCTCCAATATTAACCGAAGCGCTGTCTCCTTTCCCTCATCTCACATCAGTAATGTTTCGGCCAACTACACGTTAGTTCACAGGACTACACGTTAAGGGGCGGTCGCACTAGGCTTCAGCGCTTCATGACTTCCATTCAAATAGCAGACTGGAAATGCAAGCTTCATGCGTAGAATTTTCGTACTGCGCTGCGTGACGAAGGTTCAAATTTAATGAACTCTGACCTGCGTAATCGTATCACGTGTAGACATGTGACCAATAGATGATCGTGACGTCACTGCGTGACCTTTTTAGTAAAAAAAAAAAAGAGAGAGAGAGAAATTCAAAAATGGAAGCACACATTTTAGCGGTATCGAGCTGTCCTGTACTTTACAACACTGCTTTTAAAGATTATAAAAACAACTTAAAAAGCTTTCAACGGCGTCTCAACAATATAAGTGCAAGCACGTCAGAATCCATCTCGCCTAAAATATAGCCCAATGTTCCTGACGTGTGAAAAATGCAAACTTTCGTCCTGTAACCTCAGTCATATGTTTGCACTTTGTCCCAAATTGCAGAACTTTTGGAACTCTTTCTTCAAAACTATGTCCGACGTTCTTAAAGTCAAATTAGATGTCTGTCCTTTAATTGCCATCTTTGGTGTTCCATCTCAGCGTCAACCTCTGAACCATAAACAAGCTAGTGTTGTGGCCTTTGCATCGTTACTTGCTCGGCGCAGAATACTGTTGTCTTGGACCTCTCCACAACCCCCCTCTATATCAGTCTGGCTTAAGGATTTAATCTTCTTTTTAAAACTTGAAAAAATCAAGTACAACATCAGAGGCAGGGGTGACTCTTTTTTGGGAAAATGGGCACAATTTATTACCTACTTCAATGATGTACGCACCCTGGTGGTGGACTGTGATTCCTGATCATCTTACCCCTTTTTTTTTTTGTTGTTGTTGTTTTGGGTTTTTATGTTTGTTAGTTTTTTTTTGTTTGTTTTTTTTGTTTGTTTTGTTTGTTTGTTTTTGTGTTTTGTTTTTTTTTTCTTTGGTTGTTTGTTTATTTTTTTTGTTTGTTTGTTTCCCCCTTTCTTTTGGTTTTGGCTGTGGTTGTTTGTTGGGGTTGTTGGGTGTGGGGTTATGTAAAATGTAAATTTTCAATAAAAATTCTATGATCAAAAAAAAAGAATCCATCTCGTGTGAAGCAGCGAAAGTTTTGACGGATGATGTCATATCCTGTCATATCCCGCCCATATTCGCAGCGGCGTCTGACAAAAATACACATGCGTAAAACCTAGTGTGACCGCCCCATTACTCCTTTTCAGGGATGTCGCGTCTGAAGCTGTATCATCGATGATACTGTTAACGTTGATGTTTGTAGTGTTTAAAAGTGTTTTTAGACCTAAGAATAAAAAAAAAATGCCTTGATTCAGAAGGACCTGTAGTAATGTAAAAGTAGTAGAAGAGCTGGCTCATTATTTTATTCTCTCTTTTCTTTTTCCTGTCTTTAAAATAGCTCTGCCCTAACTGCCTTGTTCCCCTAAAAAGCAACTCATTAGGCATAAGTTATTTGAACAGAGGAGCTGGGGTGAGTTTTCATTGTAACTGCAGTTCACCTCACAGGCACCCAAGAGCTGTAAAAAAAAAAAAAAAATGACCAACTGCTTCTTTAAAATGATGATTTAATCCTAGAAGCATTATGCTGACGTCTACATTTATATATACCGTTTAATGTCATTCTCCCGATTTAAACACTTGCGTTCCTCTCCGCGTTTCTAGATGTGAGAAAGGAGTGATGTCGTCAGTAAACGTGAGGAACTGCATTCGGTTCTACCAGACGGCCGAGGAGTTGGACGCCACCACGCTGATGAACTACTGCGGTGAAATCATCGCCAGCCACTGGGTGAGTCAGGACGCCGTGAGTCATTAACGTCAAGTCTTCAGCCTCAAATCGTCATTAACACGGTGTGGGGGACGGTGTGTCTGTCTTGTCTAGCTGTGTGTGTGTCTCCCTCTCATATGTCTGTATTCTCTCTATAAGCCCGAATCACATGATTCTTCCCAGAACAACACATATTGATATGATTTTTGTCTAAAAAAAAAAACAGGAGACTTTTTATTTTTAAATAATTGACTTCAAGCGAAGTTATGACCTTTCCCGTGTGCAGGATCATTGATTTTGCTGTTCTGTATGGATGTGCTGGTTCTCTGTTGTCTGTGCGAGTCAGTGGCTGACAGTAACTCCCCTCCTGCTGTTTCTCCTGCAGCAGGAAGCAAATTTTGATGAAGAACTGTCCTTGGTACTCAGGGCTTCTTTTTTTTTTTGATTTATGATTCCTTATATTCTCCCTTCATAAATCCCTACAGAGCATGCTCTCTGATCCTCAAGGAGATTTTCGCGAATAGGTCACAGAGGCAGATGATAATTATTCGCCACTGTTGGAGCTGCAGATTCGGTCTCTTTCTCTGCAGTCATTCCCACCCATTGGGGTGTGTGTGTGTGTGTGTGTGTGTGTGTGTGTGTGTGTGTGTGTGTGTGTGTGTGTGAGTGAGACAATAGTCACATGCAAGACTAAGCAAGGGTACCAGTGGGATGTTTATTTCTATATAATGTCTAAAATAATTTAATTGACATTCCCTGATGTGAAAGGTTTATAGAGGTACATGTATGCTACGTCCTTCCCGTCATGTCTTTCCCACTCTGCTCGGTCACAGGACGATCTGAGGAAAGAGGACTTCAGTACAATGAGTGCTCAGCTGCTGTATAAGATGATCAAATCCAAAACGGAGTTTCCTCTACACAAAGCCATTAAAGTGGAGAGGGAGGATGTGGTCTTCCTGTATCTTATCGAGATGGATGCTCAGGTACAGTAGGTCAGCCGTAAACCTGAAAAAAAAAAGTTAAGTATTTGAAGTAGGTCTTCTCAAATGTTTTTACTGGGAAAAAAATCTGATTGGTATAGTCCAGACTACTCAAATACGTACCATCATATTTATTTATTGCAACCAGATCCCAAACCTGTTACACCGAAATAAAGTATCTGAATGTTTTTTTGGGGGGGGGTTGTTACATAAGGAGATTTTGTAGTTTAATTAATAATAATATACATACATATATATATATATATATATATATATATATATATATATATATATATATATATATATATATATATATATATATACACACACACACATATATATATATATATATATATATATATATATATATATATATACACACACACACACACACACACACACACACATATATATATATATATATATATATATAATGTGTATATATATATATATATATATATATATACATATGAGATTGTCATGATAACTATTGTTCCAGAAATAATTGCGATAAACTATAGTCCTTTCAAGACCATTTTATGCCACTGATATAATGATAATATAACGACTAATAATGCTAGTACGCCCTTTCAAAGAGCAACAAGCTTTTAATAATCAAGAATATTAAGTCATTGGATTTGGAGTATCAAAAAATATTTTTTTGTCTTCGGTCAGAAATATCCTTTAAATTTAGACAATATTTAATTTGCCAGAGCCATATCTCCCTGTAGCTCTCGCCTGGTTTCCCAGTGAAGCTAAGCAGGGCTATTTCCTGGAATGGGAGACTGCTGGAAGTTGTATTAGTGAGGCCAGCAGGAGGCGCTCACCCTGTTGTCTGTGTAGGGGCCTAATGCCCCAGTAAAGTGATGGGAACACTATACTGTAAAAACAGTGCCGTCTTTCGGATGAGACGTTAAACCGAGGTCCTGACTCTCTGTGGTCATTCAAAATCCCAGGACACTTCTCGTCAAAGAGTAGGGGTATAACAACGGTGTCCTGGTGAAATTCCGCCACTGGCCCTTCTCTATCGTGGCCCCGTAATAATCTCTATCCCTGAATTGGCTAAATCACTCTCCTATCCTGTCCACTAATAGCTGGTGTGTGGTGGGCGTTCTGGCGCACTGTGGCTGCCGTCGCATCATCCAGATGGATGCTGCACACTAGTGGTGGTTGAGGAAGCGATTGCTGAAGCGATTTACTAACTCTCCCAGACACACCCTATACACATGAGATTAATCAGACATATCTCCAACCCATTACCAATAAACATCCAAGGAGTTATGAGTGATTTAGCTAGTGACTAAGCATATGCCTTGTTGACCGTTGTTCAGATCAGATCTGCATTCCGGGTAGGCAAAATTCCTTTTTCTTTTCCTTCGCAGCTGCCAGGGAAGCTGAATGAGCTGGACAATAACGGAGATCTGGCTCTGGACCTGGCCTTGTCCAGAAAACAGGAGAGCATCGCCACAACCTTGGTCAACAACAAGGCAGATGTAGACATGGTGGATCAGAGTGGCTGGAGCCTCCTGCACAAAGCCATCCAGAGAGGTTTGTAGCACTGTTGCCTTATAACATCAGTCTGTTCAGTCTCTGATGCCGGAGGTAAAATAAAACAAAACCATACGGCAACTCCTTCCTGCGTTGTCATGTTGAAATACAGAATGCTCTCTTTTGATTTTTTTTTTCTTCTCCTTCCACTGTGCATTGCGTTGACATAAACCTGATTCTACATGTGAATTATTTTCTACTTGCCCATGTGTGACTTCAGGAGATGAGTTTGCTTCCACCTTCCTGATCCGCCACTCAGCTCAGGTGAACGCAGCTACAGTCGGGGCAGTGGAGACGCCGCTGCACTTGGTCTGCTCCTTCAGCCCAAGGAAACACAGCGCTGAGGTGATGAGCGGCATGGCCCGCATCGCAGAGGCCTTGCTCAAAACCGGCGCCAACCCCAACATGCAAAATAGCAGAGGACGGTGGGTAATGTAGAAACCGTGTTCATCGGTTTCTTTCAAAACATTATTGAAGTGATCTTTATTTTCATGTCAATTTCTTTTTTTAGAACACCTTTACATGAAGCAGTGCTGTCAGGAAACGAACCCGTGTTCAACCAACTCCTGCAGTGCAAACAGTGAGCATAAAATTCCTTCATCAGACAATCAGACCGACAGTCATACATGTACATACACTACTGGTCAAGTTTAGACACACTCATTCTTCATGTATTCCCCCCCCATTTTAGAATAATAAAGTCATCAAAATTCTGGAATAACACAAATATAACTATGGGAATTATGTTGTGGTTAAAAATCAAAATAAATCAAAATAATTTCATATTTAGCATCTTCAAAATAGATGTTTTGCCTAGAAATTCCAGAAATGTATTCTTGGCATTTTCTCAGCCAGTTTCTTGAGGAATTTCCCTGAGATGCTTTTTAAACAGTATTAAAGGAGTTCCCACCCACGCTGGACACTTACTGGCTGCTTTACGGTATATTTCGCTCCAAGTCAACCATTTAAAAAAATATTTTTTTGTAAATAAAATGTTAGTTTTCTAATGAAAGAAATGAATATGTTGGAACAATTATATTTGTGTCTACAACACCGATTTCAGACATTTAATCATACAGCTTCAGATCAAAAGGTTTTTAAGATCATGAGAAACATTTCAGTCGCGGGTCTCCAAACTTTTGACCGGTAGTGTACATTTAAAAAAAAAAAAAAAAAACTAATTAAGATATACTAATCTTTTTTTATTATTTATTTATTTATTATTTTATTTTTTTTACGTTCAGGCTGGACATGGATCTGAAAGACCATGAGGGGAATACCGCTCTGTGGCTGGCCCTGCAGTACATTACAGTAGCATCTGATCCCTCCATTAACCCCTTCGATGATGACGCCCCCATCGTTAACGGCACCTCATTCGATGAGAACAGCTTTGCAGCTCGGCTTATACAAAGAGGAAGCGACCCCAATGCTCCGGACGCCTCAGGTAAGGACTCGCATACTTCATACACGTCCATGCATTCTACACGTTATTGTCTCAAATCATAAATCAGTACTTTTTATATATATATATATGTGTGTGTGTGTGTGTGTGTGTGTGTGTGTGTATGTATATATAGATATATATATCTCGTAAAAATCTATGTAAATTGGTAGTTGGTCTTTTCTTTAGGAAACTGCCTCATTCAGAGAGCAGCTCTTGCAGGAAGTGAGGCAGCTGCCATCTTCCTGACCACCCATGAAGCAAAGGTCAATCATACCAATAAATGGGTGAGTGTTTGAATAAGCAATTGTATTTTTATTCCAAACCATGGTTATAATTTTTTCCCCCATTTTCCTGCATTGGGCAATGTATAGGAACTGATTGCATGTGAGAGCTCTGAAGATGTGAGCGTGGAACTGAAACACATCAGCCCACATGTGCCATAGGACTGATTTGAGCAGTTGCTTGGATTTGACGCTTTACCGTGTCATACTGAATTTGCATAGAAATGAGAAATTCTCAATATAAATGTCACGTTATCTCTTTGTTGCTTTCCACTGTCGGTTCGCGTCACGCATGCGTATAGGTAATAAATGTTTATATTTTTTGTCTCTTGTTTGTGTGAATGTAGGATTATGCATTTGATTTGCTTTGGTGCGCGCTTGTTAACTCCAGTGTCCTCTGTTCTTTCGGTAGGGAGAAACTCCCCTGCACACAGCGTGTCGCTGCGGATTAGCAGCTCTGACGGCTGAGCTTCTGCAGCAGGGAGCCAATCCTAATCTTCAAACCCACACTGCCTTGCCTGACGCAGGGGACCGGAGCCATGGTGGCTCCTTACAGAGCCCTCTGCACATGGCCATCGTTCACAACCACCCAGACGTGGTGTCTGTCATACTAGAGCAGAAAGGTACTACTGTTGTTCTTTGTGACAGGGTGTGTTTTTACTCTTACTATAGGGATTGTGATTCCATTCTTCCTTTCTGTATCACAGCCAATGCGCTGCATGCCACCAACAACCTACAGATCATCCCAGACTTCAGCCTTAAAGATTCCTTGGGCCAGACTGTGCTCGGACTTGCTCTCTGGACAGGTACTACTTATTACGAGTGCTTTTCCACTGCATGGCCCAGTGACAAATCTGAACGGCAAACTATTTATCCAAGTATTAAATATAGATGAATATAATTCTTCATAAATAATTGTTTGTCAGGAATGCACACTATTGCTGCACAGCTCCTGGGCTCAGGGGCAGCTATTAATGACACCATGTCAGATGGCCAGACTCTTCTCCATATGGCCATCAAGAGACAGGACAGCAAGAGTGCCCTCTTCTTGCTAGAGCACCAGGCAGACATCAATGTAAGGTATGTTGCTTCCAGGCAGTAGAAGGGACGATTCAACAGAGGGCTTAATTTAATACCGTATTGGCAGTATGGACATCGGATAATACTCATACTGCTCTGGCTTATTTGGGTTGTTGTAAAGCTTGTGTACCAATGAGTTTCAACATTAATCTCATATCGAGCCAGTCTTTAAACGTTCTTTCGTCCCCCAGGACACATGAGGGTCGGACAGCCCTGCAGCTGGCCATCAGTAACCAGCTCCCCTTGGTGGTGGATGCTATCTGTACACGTGGAGCAGACATGTCCGTGGTGGATGAGAAGGGAGATCCTCCACTGTGGCTTGCCTTAGAGAACGGTCTGGAGGATATTGCCTCAACATTGGTAAGGGGGACCAGGAAATTGGTCGTCTTTTCCCGTTGCAAAGATTTCTCAGTGTTTGTCTTTTTGTATTCTAGGTTTATTTTTAGCTAGAATTTTTGATATGATTGTGCTAAATCATTGGAATTCTTATGGTTGTACTTTTGTGATGGGTGTTATGTCCTCAGCTGAATAGCTATTTGACATTTTATTATTTGAAAAGATTTAGATCTGTTAAATGATTTTTTTAAATAATTTTTTTTCTACCTCTTTGTTCCGGGTCCTGATAGGTCAGGCATGGTTGTGACGCAACATGCTGGAGTACGGGACCGAGTGGGTGCCAGCAAACGTTGCTGCACAGAGCCATCAATGAGAACAACGAGGTCTCCGCCTGCTTCCTTATACGCAGGTTTGCACATACGCGCTAATCATATCAACAACACTCATGCTCATATGGATAGTATTCAGTTTCAGTCTTGAAACCTTTGGGTCCCTGAAATCTGATTGGCGTGACTTAAATTACAGGCGTGGCAATAACGGAACCAAAACCTCTACTGACAGGTGTATATGGGGCAGGATTGTGTAGATATTCCTCAGTATCATCAATGTGGCTCAGACTTTAGATGAAACCTTACATACACCACCGGTCAAAAGTTTAGAAACTCTCATTCTTTATTATTTTATTTTATTTTCCACATTTTATAATAATAGTCATTAAAAAACTCTGGAGTAACACAAATGGAACTATGGGAATTATGCTGTGATAAATTAAAAAAAATATATATATATTTTAGTATCTCCAAAGTAGACACACTTTTTGCCTAGAATTTCCAGAATGTATTCTTGGTATTTTCTCAACCAATTTCTTGAGGAATCCCCCTGAGATACTTTTTAAACAGTATTAAAGGAGTTCCTACCTACGCTGGACACTTATTGGCTGCTTTTCGGAATATTTCACTCCAAGTCGTCCATTAAAAAAATATTTTTGTAAATAAAATGTTAGTTTTCTAATGACATAAATGAATGTTTGCATAATTTGGGTTCAAACTAACCCTTAGTTTATTAAAAAAGAAACATTTAAATGTTAGTTTGTTTACTTTATGCTGATTACCTGGGTCTTCCTGGAAGATGTTTTAATTGCAGTCGTGTTTACCTTTTCTCATTGTGTTTGTGCATGTGGTTCTCTTGCTCTCAGTGGCTGTGATGTGAACAGTCCTCGGAGGCCTGGTACAAACGGGGAGGGAGACGAGGAGGCGCGGGATGGTCAGAGCCCTCTGCACCTGGCCTCCTGCTGGGGCCTTGATGAGGTGGTGCAGTGCCTTCTGGAGTTCGGAGCCAACGTTAATGCACAGGTACTAACATTCTAATACAAATCTGTTAAATATTTTCCTTTGCCTAATCTTCTGTTCAGAAATGTATTAAGATATACTGTAGGTAATTGTTGGTAGTACAATTTCTTTAAACTATATTGTATTATATAGGGTGTCCCAGAAGTGTCCATACATAGGGTACAACTGATGTGTATGCCACGTCGGCTGTGCCTTCGACAGTGGACACTTCCAGTCTTTTTGAATTTGTGAAGTTTGGCAACTGTGTGTGTGTGATGTGCTTGCCATGTTTCCTGTTAAAGTCTGTCGCAACCTGTTAACTGCTTCCTGATCCAGCCTTGAGAATTATTTCAATATGTTCTTCTTTTGTCAAAGGTGTTCTTAAAGGCTATCGGGAAAAAAATATGATATAAACAAGTATGAAAAAATTTTGGAAGACATTTTGCTAAAAAGTGTTAATTCCCTGTATGTATGCTGACTTTTGGGACAGCCTGTAGTACTGTGTGTTTTAGATGTGTACAGATCACACTAGAGTGCAATCCTAGAGTGTATTTCTTCACATTCTTGTGTGTTCCTGCTCTGCTGTTACGGGTAGGATGCCGAGGGCCGGGCGCCAATCCACGTGGCCATCAGTAACCAGCACAACGTGATTATCCAGCTTCTCATCTCACACCCAGACATCCGGCTGAACCTGAGAGACCGACAGGGCACGACGCCATTTGCCTGCGCTATGACTCACAAGAACAACAAAGCAGCAGAAGCCATCCTCAAAAGAGAGCCTGGAGCAGCCGAGCAGGTGAGATAGGCAAGGGGGAGACAGAGGAGTGATAGTTAATAATGTTATATCAGTGTGTATTATTATTATTATTATTATTATAATAATAATAATAATAATAATAATAATAATAATAAATATATCTTTAAGTGAAAAAGGATTTGCCCCATCCTGATTTTTCTGATTTTGTGTACATCATATTAAATTATTTCAGAAATTAAAAAAAAATCTAAGAGAACATAAAGGCAACCTGAGTAAACACAAAACACAGTTTTGAATGATGTTATTTATTGAAGCAAAAAAAGTTGTCCAATACCAACTGGGCCTGTATGAAAATGTATTTGCCCCCATAGTTACTAATTCCCCAAATCTATGAAACTGCATTTATAACGGGGTTCAGCTGGACTGGACACAAACAGGCCTGATTACCGCAAACCCTGTACAACCAAATCAACACTTAAATATAACTTTTTCAACAGCATGAAGTTCATTAAAAAGCTTTATCCAGTAACACACTATGGCAAAATTGAAAGAAAAAAGAAATGGGGAAGAAGGTGAAATAAATCAGTCTGGGAAGGGTTACAAAGCTATGTCAAAGGCTCTTGGTCTCCAAAGAACCGCAGTGAGAGCCATTATCTCCAAATGGAAAAACTCGGCACAGTAGTGAACCTTCCCAGGAGTGGGCGACCATCCAAATCCCTACAAGAGCACAATGATGACTCATCCAGAAAGTCACAAAAGAGCCAAGAACAACATTGAAGGAACTACAGGCCTCTCTTGCATCAATAAAGGTCACTGTTCATGACTCCACTATCAGAAAGACACTGGACAAAAATGGCATACATGGAAGAGTGGCGAGATGAAAACCACTGCTATCCCAGAAGAAAATTAAGGCTCGTCTGAATTTTGTCAAAACACTCCTTGATGATCCTCAAACCTTTTGGGAGAATGTTCTGTGGATTGATGAGTAAAAAGTGGATCTGTTTAAAAGACAGGCGTCCCGTTACATCTGGCGTAAACCAAACACAGAATTCCACAAAAAGAACATCATACATAGTCAAGCATGGTGGTGGAGTGTGATGGTGTGGGGATGCTCTGCTGCTTCAGGGCCTGGGCAACTTGCAATAATTGAGGGAAACATGAATTCTGCTCTCTACCAGAAAATCCTAAAGGAGAATGTCCGGTCTTCGGTCTGTAAGTTGAAATTCAAGCGCAACTGGATTATGCAGCAAGACAGTAATCCAAAGCATAGGAGTAAATCCTAGTCTTAGAAGTAAGTGAAAGACTAATCTCCAGTTATCGGAAACGTTTGTTTACAGTTATTGCCGCTAAAGCACAACCAGATTTTAAGTTTACGGGGGCAATTAGTTTTTTAGATAGGTGTTGGATAACTTTTTTTTTTTTTTTTTTTTTTTTGCGCTTCAATAAAAAAACAAATAAAACAGTATTGTGTGTGTACTCGGGTTGCCTTTGTTTTATGATGTATTTCGTTTGAAGATCTAAAACTATTTAGTATGAGAGACAGAAAAACATAAGAAATTAGAATGGAGCAAATACATTTTCACAGCACTGTATCTATCTAACGTTGAAATTGTCTGCATTTTTTCCCCACGCGGAACAGGCAGGAACTTGTAAGGAATGAAATACAACAGGATGTGCTGTTTTAGGAAAATAATCAGTGATTGGGTAGTGTAATATGTTACCAATCCCAAGTTGATTATTGTCCAGTTACTGCATGCCCCGAAATGTTTTATTCCTCTTATACCCCAGCAATTTACCAGCATTAACAAGAATGACTTTTTAATTTAATAATACTTTTTCATCTGTTTATAGTTACGTTTAATGTCATGGAAAATCCACAAACCTTTTATTTGAATTACAGCCGGAACTGCCAGTGGAATCAGAGCTACTCTTTTATATAAAATGAATCTGCACCTTTTGAACAGTCCGAATCAAGAATTCAGCATTGCTGTGGTGTAATGCTGTATTTTATATTCGGACAATTAGATTTACATTCTGATTAGCCAATGTAGGCTCTAGCTACAGGGTCCTATAAACTGTGAAAGAATAAGTAAATTTAGTTCACAAACCAATCTCAGGACATTTCAGGCTTCATTTGAGCAAATGCATGTCTCACCTGTACTTCTGGTTGCACTCTCTTTCTGTCTCTGCTTAGGTTGACAACAAGGGACGTAACTTCCTTCACATAGCTGTGCAGAACTCGGACATTGAGAGTGTGCTTTTCTTGATCAGCGTGCAGGTTAACGTTAACTCCAGGGTGCAGGATGCAGCCAAACTCACACCACTGCACCTCGCTGTGCAGGCCGGCTCAGAGATCATTGTGCGCAACTTGGTAAGCTCTACGTAGACTTAGACAGTCACCAGTACGCATGTTTATGATACCAGTTATATCGCAATGTGGTTCTCTTTCAAACATTCGCTCGGTATCTCACTGTGGGAAATGCCACGTCTGTCGCTTGACAGTGATCGTGACAGTGATGCGGGAAACCTGCCTTCCTAATATGCAGACGTGTGACAAAATAAGTGCACCCCATGGAAACTGGTGGCGTTTTAAATTTTTATTTATTTATTTATTTATTTACATATTTGGTCAAGCAAACGTTTTGATCCTCTTTGAAACAGTGCCTATTGATAATAGTGTTGATTGGAAAAAGCTCATTTTCCTTGTGGTTTTGTTCAAGTATATCAACTTAACTTCATTAATAGGCACTGTTTCAAAGATGATAAAATGGTTGCTTGTCAAAAAAGCCAACCATTTCCATGGGGTGTACTAATTTTTTCACACGAATGTATATCACTGCCGAGGGTCCCTACCTCACGTTCTCTTCCTCGTGATGTGACAATTCTTTTTGGAAGCTATCCTCAGCAGATCTTCACAGGGAGTTTTCAGGTTGCTCTGTCCAAGGGAGTATTCACTGTTGAAGTGAATATTTTTTTCTTTCTGTTGTCTTCTTTCCTTTTTATTTTGGGAACCAGTGTGTCAAGGTGGGTTCTCAGTTCATATCGCGAGCTCTTCCCCCCGCTGTTCACGTCTGTCATGGTGACTACGAGCCCTTCCAGTAGCACAGGGAAACGAGAAGATCCCTCTCGCCCATGCACATGTGGGTCTATGATTTCTTTCAAGGACCTGTGTATTGCATGTCTAGGAGTTAGACACACACAGGCTACGCTCACTAATCCTGAGAGCTGCATGCACTGTTCTCTGTTCCCGTTAAGGGTATTAGAGCGCCAAGTGCAAGTCGTGGCCACGACTAAAGGGGACCAGAGTTTTTCTGCACCGCCTGCAGAGGAAGACGCATCTGTGTAGCTGTGGAACTGTGCAGCTGGGGAGATGATGAGACTGTTGCTTTTGGATAAGGATGTGGAGGAAGATAAAGAGGATTCAGTCCTCCCTCCAAATCTTTTTCCAGACCCATCAGTGCGATGGATGAGTCCCGCTCCCCCAGGCCGGGGACTTGGACCTTGTAGAGATGTGTAGAAGAGGAGCTGCTAAACTCTCCATTGATTGGCCAGCACAACTGGTAGACCAGGGCCCGGATAGAGAGATTTATATAATGTCTGATTGAGCCTGCCGTCGCGCATTTCCCTCATCAAACAGCAGATTCCAGTTGTTCCAACATGCATCGCAGAGATGCTGAACTTCTGGGACAAACATTTCTCCCATAGAGTGCCTGTTAAAGGTTTCTCTAGGCTGGACATCCATAATGTTGAGGAGTTGGGGATGAATTGTCAGTGGCAAGTCACCTCCACCCCAGTCGCCGGGTGGCGTTATCGCCTTTCCTTCTCTGCCAGGATGGACAGAGAGAGGCTTTCCACTTCTCTGTTCAAGAAAATTTATCGCTTCTAACCTTGGCTGTCGGAGCCTTGAACGCCACTTCACTGGAAAGCCACTTCAAGCTGAGCTCATGGGGGAGATGGCGAGGTAGATTGATGTTGGGTCGCCTAATTCAGCATTGTGGGAAGATCAGAGTCATTGCAGCTCTCATTGGCCGTGGTGGGGGAAAGAGCCCTGTGTTTCGGACTGTCAGGTCTGTCTGAAAGAGAGAAGGCTTGAGTTTCTGGATGCCCCAGTGGAGCCAAAAGTCCTTTTCAGGGCCGCAGTAACTAATATGTGTCAGCAGTGTGATCTGCGCAAGAAAGATGGAGAGGCTATTGCACCTTGCCTTCCCAGGAAGTCCACAGCTTCAAACCACATGCCCTGGGTTTTTCTCTGCTTCCAGAGGGGGAGAGGTGGGGCACAGAAATGTGTGTGTGTGTGTGCGCGTGCACGGTGGGGGGGACACAAAAATACACACACGCATCCAAATCAGAGCTGCAACCCCCAGCTCTGCTGCTAGATGGCGCCATCACACTGTTAGTGAGCAAGAGCTGCAGCTCTACTCGCACGGAGAGTTGGTGCGCATGTGCAGTACATCCTTGGGTTTTATCCACAATAAACTGGGGTTATTGTCTGCAGTTTTCTGTAAAACCACCACTTTTCAACAATGTGTTGAAAATGTCAACAGCAGAAGGGGAATCAGCTCAGATTTTAGAGGAAGAAATAACCTCTTTATTGAGCACGAGCAGTTCAGATTATGCTGCCGGAGGACGGCCATCACGGCTTTTACTCCCGGTATTTTGTCAATCCCATAGGCATTTACCTAGCACACAGAAAATTCCTCTGGTTTGCCAGCCTATGGGCACAGCCTATGAATTTTTGACTGTTCCTTTCGAGCTCTCATAAGCTCCGAGTGTTCAGCAAATGTGTTGAAGCGGCTTTAACACCGTTGAGAATAGGGGGTCTAGAATAGAGTGTCGGCTTATTTGGACGATCTGCTTCTCTGCACTCCGTAACAGCAGCAAGCAGAGATAGATGCAGAAGTGCTTGTGCCTCAATTGGAGAGCTTAGGCTTCAAAATAAACACGAGATAATCTACCTAGGTCTCAGACTGAACTCAGACCTGTATCAAGTGTTTCTGTCAGAGAAGCGCATCAGGTCAACTCGCGACTGTTTATCCCTTTTTCGGAAAGGGAGGAAGGTCCCGTTCAGGCTGTGTTTATGCCTGCTGGGGCTGATGACCTCAACGGTCTTGGTCATTCCATTGGGACTGTTGCGAGTGAGAGTGTTTCAGTGCTGGACAGCTACAAACTTCCTAGAACTGTCAACATTTTGTGCAGTGTCTACCATGTTCTGATCAGATCAGACGACACAGCGGCAATGGCATTATATAAATCGCCAGGGAGGCACATGCTCTCCTCAGCTTCACAGTCTGGTGCTGAAACTGATCATGTGGGGCTTGAAGCACTTTCATTCATTACAGGCAGCGCGTGTCCCGGGAATAACGAGTGCGGGGCAGATTTTATGGATTCTATTGTTTTTTTTTCAGCAGGGAAAATTTTTCTTCATTCAAATTTTGTTAAATATTCTGAGAATCAAATTGAATCGAATCGTGACTAGGATATTTTTACACTCGTGTTACATCTTGCTGTGTGTATTCCTAAATTTGACCCATTTGCATATTTGTTTGGATTTACATGACCGTGGCATTGGTGTTTTCATGATTGCTGTGTATGTAATTTATATCTGTTGTGTGTTTGTGTTTAGCTTCTAGCAGGCGCTAAAGTGAACGAGTTGACTAAACACCGTCAGACGGCTCTACATTTGGCGGCGCAGCAAGATCTGGCCACTATTTGCTCCGTGCTGATCGAAAACGGTGTCGATTTTCCAGCTGTCGATGAGAATGGAAACAATGGTGCGTATCTGTATCAATAAAACTACCTCAAACGAACTTTAATCATATTCAAAATGATGCATTTTTGAGGTCTCGTTATTAATGTAATGTCTTCACTTGCTTTCGTCTCAGCTCTACACCTAGCTGTGATGCAGGGTCGTCTGAATAACGTGCGAGCTCTTCTCACCGAGTCAAACATCGACGCAGAAGCCTACAATGTCAGGTACACTTACCACAAACATACACAACTGCCACGCAGTCGTTCTTTTTAATTTATTGAAATAATGAGAACTGAAGGATTGCTTTTCATTTTGTTGACCTTGCTTGTCACCTTCAGGGGCCAGTCTCCAATGCATGTTCTTGGACACTATGGGAAGGAAAATGCAGCAGCCATCTTTGAGCTCTTCTTGGAATGTATGCCAGAGTATCCTCTGGATAAACCGGATAGTGAAGGGAATACAGGTTAGTGCCCTACATTATCCTCACAAATGCTATGCGGAGATTTCCCATTGAATCTGTTTAATATACATTTATATATGATTATGTAAATCAGGAGGGCATGTCGCCATTTCTTATTCATATCTATTTATAGAGGAGGATGATCTAGATGTTCCTAGAACAGTAAATAATGTTCCTAGGAAATTAATGGACATTTAAATGTCAAAGCACCTCCACTGATGTTCATGAAACTGTCACAAAAACATACCCTTAAACTGTGTTAGACCTTTTTTGATGATTATTTCTGGAAATGTTTTGTCGCTAGTATATTTTACAAGGATTGGCCTTGAGGAGAGTCAGGGACCGAGATGTCTAGTTTCACTGGGGACAAGGCTTTTTTTCATTCACACACTTTTTCAAAACATCTTCCAAAACTGGACAGTTGAAGTTTGGCTAAAGATTGTCCAATATTTAAGTGTCCAGTTTCAGTGAGCCCGTTCCCACTGTAGTCTCAGATTCCTGTTCTTGGGTGATAGTAGTGGAATCCGATGTATGTTTGTTCATTTGCTGTCGTAACCCATTTGCCTTAGGATTCAATGTTTTGTGCGTTCTGAGACTCGCCATGGTCGTAAAGAATGCTTATGTAAGGTTTCCATAGCCTTCAAATCAACTCGTCTGACCTCTCTCATCAACAAGATGTTTCTGCGTGCAGAACTGCTGCTTACCAGATGATTTTTGTACCATGAAATGATGCAGATGGTGTTTTGACCAGAGAACATCATGAACATCCACAAAAAAGCAACTGGAGTTCTTTTTTTTTTTAAACAATTTATTATATTGCATAGCTTTTTTTTTTTTATTGATGGAAAATGAAACAGTATGGAAGTTGCTTATGTCTGTTGCACAGGCAAGATTTGACGTGATTTATTCATTTGATGTACTTCTGTTTAGTTCTTCTGTTGGCCTATATGAAAGGAAATTCTAATCTCTGTCGCGCCATCGTGAGGGCCGGAGCTCGTCTGGGCGTCAACAACAATCAGGGCATAAACATTTTCAACTATCAAGTGGCCACTAAGCAGCTCCTCTTCCGCCTTCTAGGTACGAGATCGACAGGTTTAACATTTACTGGTTAACGAAAGCATAATGTCTTATGAAATCGTATATATTTAGAAATAAGGTCATCATGGTTCAATAATTAGATTGAATTTTTTTTGTCATCTTGTATGATGAAGATATGCTCTCCAAAGAGCCCCCATGGTGCGACGGCTCCAACTGTTACGAATGTGTTGCCAAGTTTGGAGTCACTACAAGAAAGCATCACTGGTACGTACTGGGAATATTCTGATCTCTTTGCAATATTTGCATCTCTTGGAAACATCTATCCCTCTAAACCGATTCTTTCCTTTTATCCCATTAGCCGTCACTGTGGCCGCTTGCTCTGCCACAAGTGCTCCATCAAGGAGATCCCCATCATCAAATTCGACCTGAACAAGCCAGTCCGCGTGTGTGATATCTGCTTCGACGTGCTAACTTTGGGTGGAGTTTCCTAACGCACTAGCAGGGCATGAGTGGTGCACACACACTAAACTGGACCGTGGTGGTTTAAAAAGGTGGGAAGGGAAGGGAGGGGGGGGAGAATGGACTAAATGTATGGACCACAATTTTTACTACTATTGCAGAGATTTCTGAACAAAACAACTGTCTATGTATGTTCTAGTACCAACATCTATTAAGGATCAAAATTAAAGTAGTGCAGGAGTTCTTAACTCTAATCTTGAGGACCCTGTGTTTCTGTGACGCGCCCATTATTTAAGGAAAAATCCACCCTGAATGGACACATCAGTGTTTATAATCAATATGCCATCTTCACTTAGGATTGCTGTATTTTGGGTTGAACTTTAAATCGACACGGTATTTTCACTTAAACATTACTCACAATGCCGTTTGAATACCTTCTGATAGTAGTGCCAGAGGGAATTCATTTCTACCTAAAGAGAGTGATGCAGAAGCGCTTTAGTCCTCTAGTCTGTCCAGCTCGCTCATCTATAAACACCTCTACTCAAACCGAATCTAACAAAGGTTTATTGTTTGAGACAACACTGCCGTCACCACCATCGTGTTTGTAGATCTCGAAGAAGCTGAGCCGGGTCTCTGGCGTAACTCTGCGCATTGTATTCTGGAACTTTGAGTCCAACGTTTTGCTGTCTCTGCTATTTCTATGCGAGTGAGAAAAGAATCTCTTGCTAAGGCACAAAGAGAGATGCCTCACTGTTTTCCCATATGTTTGAGATCACTCCTCTCTACGCCCCCCCCCCCCCCAAACAGAGCGACATACTATTACTAACTTTTCACAGGAATAACAAAAATACAGCACTAACCAACAAACTAGCATCAGAATCTCTAAGCACATTAGAGATCCCATTATAAACCTGTATTTAATGTGTTTCAGGGTGAAGTTTTCCTTTAATGACATGTAGGGGTATGGGGTCTGCACGATTGGAGTTAAGAACTTCCGCAGTAGCAGAACGCTATTGAAGTAGACTTAGGTGTTGTAGGTGCCAGGCTTGAAGAACGAAACTGATAATGGGGGAAGCTGCGGAGGGAATGACTATACATCTGTAGAACTTTAATTACAAAATCGACCTTAGTGTAAAACACCACATAACGTAGATTTAAAGATTATTCCATTAGTGAGCATTGAACATGAAGGACGATGGAATCTGAATGAAGACTTTATCCACGATCGGATAATTAGCCGTTCCTCTCGAGAGGGTTTAAAGCCTTAATCACATTGGCCTGAGTGATGCTTTTTGTTTAATCTAAAACAAGGAGCGTTTACAAACCTTTACTATATATTTTTTCTTGCACCTGTCTATAAGGTCTACAGAGGGAATTGTCACCCCGAAGGCCTCAAAATAACGAAACACAAGGTTGACTTGACGTCAAGCACATTTCAGTAAATGATATGATTTTTTTTTTACTTTTGGTCTTCTGTTATTTAACCCTTGTTGTGCATCAGTTCATGATCATAAATCAGTGAGGAATCCGCATATTAAATGCACTTCCATTTTATTCTTCCATTTACGTTTTTGTTTTGTATTTTCACAGAACATTCGCAGCTGAACAAAGTCTCTCTTTCATTTTCTGACCCGAACAAAAAAACTAAACTTTACTATTACCAAGCAAACCGAGGTTTTAGGTGCAGAGGTATGACGAGTTGCCTACTATGCATATGCACATTTATCATTTTAGCACTGTCCGAATCATTCCCAATCACCAAAGCATACATTCCATTTAATCTATGGCATATTACTCAATTTTGGTAAATCATGCTATCTTTTTTTTTTTTTTTGTGGGGGGGGGTATTTTTATTATAATGATTATTTTTTTTTAATCTTTAGATTTGCCTGTGACATGTTAAGTTTGACCGTATTATGTTTTTAAACTCTTTCTTCTGAAAAGCTAAACAGCTGCACTTTATCATACTGGATTTTTTTTTTTCCCTGATCGTACAAAAAGAGTATGTGACATTCAAGGTCAGAGAGTCCGCAGTCCATTCTAGGTTATGTTAAATTGTACAGCTAATTGTATACTATTTTTGACCACTACAACTGTTTTGTACTTAAATGCAAGTTGTGCTCTTTTGCCTCTGTCCAATCTCTTATGCACACTATATATTGTATCTGTATGCTCAGATATCTAGCCTGTCACTTCCTCTAGTATCCTTTTCAAGAAAGGGAGGACAACTTTACATTAAGGTCATCAGACGATTAAAAACAAACAATTAAAGCGAGTTGTATTGACTTTTCTCAGTTGTTTACAAGTGGAAAGAGGGAGTTACTGCTTTTTATATGAACGTTTCGATTAGTTCAGTTGCATAATTGAAAACATTAATCACTGAATATCAGCCGAAATATATTAAAAACTAAATCAACAACAATGTAAGCATGTGGCTTTGATCATGTATTAAAAATCCTTTTGCAGCTTTCAGAGAAATGTATGATGGTTTGACATGGTAACCTTGTGACAGAATTCCTTGTAGTGGTTGTCCCACATCATCACAGTAATTTTTTACATTGCTGTGGTGCTGATGAACAGCATCTCTGACACGGGTGCCAACTGCAAGGCAGATCACGTTTATATTAAGGCTTTCCTTTCTATAGTAACAGATAATTCACAGGGACTTGTATGGCAGACAGTCCACATAGTCTAAGACTAATAATAAATGAATTAAAAACATGTTATTTGTTTCATAAATAAAAACGGATTGTTGATATTGTGAAGTTTTCTGTAAGGAGATATTTGTTTAACGTTAATGGAAGGAATCTCCAGTGTCAGTGCTTTATAACAGTTGGAGGTAACTTTGTTTTCTGGCACAGGAAAGAACTCCTAGTCTGAGTTACGACCTCTCGTCGAACCACCCCATTGTTGATCATGTTCCTATATCAAGAATGGTTCCAGGCAGTCCGATTGGAGTATTTTAGAAATGGCTGAGCTGGGATTTTCACACCAACAATCTACAGAGTTTACACAGAGAACTGCTGACAGGAATGCTACAGTAACTCTCGAACACTCTTTACATCCGTGGTGAGCAGAAAAGCATCTCAGAACGCAGCCCAAAAAAGCAGTTGGGCTACAATACCCACAGTTAAAGTCACGGCGCTCACATTTTCTCCCCCCTCGTTCTGACGTTTAACATGAACACACAGCTGAAGCTCTTGACCTGTATCGGCATGATTGTAAACACTGTGCTTCTGCCACGTGATTAGAGAATTGCATGAATCAACAGGTATACAGGTGTTTCTAATAAAGTGCATGGTGCATGCTGGGAGGAGGGGGTGGGTACAGTACATTTCTGAATCAGCAAACTACCTTAAACTGTAATTTGATAATATAAATGTGGCAGGGGAGCATGGTCAAGCATCAGCTGTGGATGGAGAGCAGGTGGTTTGAAGCAGCAGGTAAGTCGATGATTCCTTCCTACCCAACTTCACACACACCGGGTTCTTCAATAGAGAATATACTGGTGTTTGATGTGTTTCTGATACATTTCCAAAATGTGCGATGCCCAATGACTTTTAAACAGAAAAATATTACATATAGCACCTTTAAATGTATCCTGTCTGGTTATCCATCCTGAGACCAGTCAAACCAGTTTATATTGCTTACAATAAAAGTAACTAATGACACATAAAAAGTTAGAAAGCTCAGTCATGGCTAAGGAGACACGACTCGGCCTGAGGTGGACAGTCTTTGTACTGCTGGAGATTAGGGTTATCTGATTGTGTGCGATCATCCAGCCGTACACACACGCAGCGTGCTTGGCCCGAACCAGGTGAGAAGAGCATCCTGGGAACACCAGCCCAGTCTCTGTGCACTCCACCACTGGAAAAGACACAACACAGATTGCAGTCTTATAGATTAAAGCAGCAGTATGTAACTTTTGGTGATTTAGGGATTTTGCCCTTTCTGGTAATAAACACTACTGCAAGTGATTTTTAAAAAAATATCAGTTGTGTTATTAAAGTAGAGAGTTTATGCAATCTCTAATGTTTCAAACCAAGTGTCTGGATTCCTCTACGGGGGGGGGGGGGAGGGGGGGTATTTGATTCTAATTTATGTTGCAATTTTAAGATTTTCATTTGTCTCACCCTTGTATTTTAATTTCATAATATTTGTTAAACAGCTAGACGTCTTCATTTAAATAATTAATCTTCTCTGATTAAAAGCATCAACTGAGCAAATATTGAAAAACAAGTAGAACTCAACACTACCCATGAGTCCACATGGATGCCTCTATTGCTAGTGATTGTTACTCATTTGTATGCCTGAAATACCCTTAAAATATACTTACGTTGACATTTACAGCATTTGACAGACGCCCTTATCCAGAGTGACTTACATTTATCTAATTTTATAGATAAGAGTTGAGGGTTAAGGGCCTTAACTTAAGGGTCAGAGTTACCTTTTAGTGGAGCACCAGACACGTCCTCCTCTGTCAGAGCGCCACTCGGAGTTACAGGCTGGATAAAGCTCATTCTCCTTCTCAGCCTGGGCTTTCTGTTTCAGCCCCTGAGCCAAAGAGGCCTCCACCTGCTTCAGGACGTCTGTGGGCTTTCCGCTCTCGCTGTAGAATCGACCAATTAACTTGCCTGTGGAGAAAATAGACATTAGACATGAACTGCAGGAAACAGTGGGCCTTGTTTAGCAATATTTTATTCATATTTTCATATGGCAAACTGTACTAAAACTTCCACTGGTTTTCAAGCTTCTTCCTTGCCAACTCCACAGTACCTTACCTATACGTGTGTAGTCCTTCTGATAGAAAGCCAGCCAGTCGTAGAGTGCCACTATTTGAGATGGAGACAGGTCCGAGACATCGTCGGTCAACCCCGCCTCTGTAAAATCGCCTGTCACAAAAGCCCTGGATGCATCTCTTCCTAAAAATACATCAACACGCTGACTGACATGTGGAACAACATGGGGTTATCACTTTGTACACAATCCTCATGCTGAGGGATTCCCAGTGGCTGCATCCCAACCTTGTCCTTTATTAGTTGGTGCATGTACTCTTGCCCTCACTTTGCTATCTCCTTGCTGCAGAACCAAAAAATCCAGGGGGTGGAGTCAGACCTGATCCGACTCCTCCTACCTCCGCTGAGCAGAACCAGGTGTTCTGGAGGTGGAAGTTGAGAAGTGTGTTGTAGAGTGTCTCATGGATTAGGGTTTTGGTTATAGAAGGCATTGGAGCAGGTCCAGCTCCACCCCCTGGACTTTTTCTTCTGCACCCTGTGTGTGCGTGTGTGTGTGTGGTGTTCCCATTTAAAAGCAGTATTTATCAGCAGAAAGTGTGCTGGAGAAATTACCTGTAAAGAAACGATAGCCTCCATCAGGACCGTAATGTTTCCTCCCCTTCTCAACATCAAACACCTGTCCTAAAATGGCGAGGTAAAGTCCTTTACTGTCCTCCTTCCCGTTATAAAGTGCCAGCTCTTCCTGGCTCAGTAGTCTGCCCGAGTCCTGAGCCACATCCAGATCAAAAAGCCAGAGGTTTATCCACTCAGACCCGCTCCACACCGCCAAACTCACTGAAATAAGCGCCACAACATATTTTAACATGGTGCTGATGACAGTTTAGTCACTTTACATAACTGAGGCATGAAAAACAGTTAACGTAAAAAAAAAAAAACCAGCATCACCAGAAACACCTAAACACAAGGTTACTGTCAACACAGTAGTGCCGTCGCTGAGAACTTCCGGGTTCTGGTTGCTCGTAGTGCGCATGTCTGCTGCTGAGAAATGTAAATATTTTAAATTAAAAAGGGTTCAAAACGTAGGGATTACCAGACAAATTCCCCTTTAACCCTTAAGCAGGCAGTGAAATATGTTCTAAAAATACAATTAAATAAAGTTGATGAAGGTCTGTAAAAAAAAATAAAACAACAACAAAATAATACGTTTTACGTTGAGGATGCTTTTCCCCTCAAAATCAGTGTTTTAAAATATTTTCTTTGTTGTAGAGAGTGAAGTAAAATTATGATTCTGAAATATATATATATATACACACACACACACAGTGCCCTCCACTAATATTGGCACCCTTGGTAAATATGAGCAAAGACGGCTGTTAAAAAATTGTCTTTATTGTTTAAACTTTTGATCTTTTGTTAAAAAAAAACACAAAAATACTCTGCTCTCACGGATATCAAATAATTGCAAACAAAACAGGTTTATAAACCAGTTTCCTCCCCAGACCACAGAAAATGCGTGTGTTGAAGAGAATGAAGTAAAATTATAATTCTGTATAAAGATAAATACTTTTTTTCCCTATAGCTACTTTCAGCATATTTATTTATTTATATCAATTGAATTGATCCAAAAGTCACTCCAAACCAACAAAAATGTGAAACATCCAAACACAAATGACCACACAGCCATAAGTAATGAAACAATTAAAAGAAAAGAAAGAAAAGAAAAGGGAAAAGGAAAGAAAAGAAAAAAGAAAAGAGAAAAGAAAAAGGGAAAAGAAAAGAAAAAAGAAAAGACAAGAAAATAGAAAAGAAAAAAGGGAAAGGAAAGGAAAAGAAAAAAGAATAGAAAAGAAAAAGGGAACGGAAAAGAAAAGAGACAAGAAAAAAGAAAAGTCAAGAAAAAAGGAAAGGAGAAGAAAGGAAGAAAAGAAAAGAAAAAAGAAAAGCACAGAGCTAGTAGTGTAGTACTGGAGGGAAGCACTAGGGGGCGTCTGTTGTTCCACACAGCGCCTGACGGAGGATCGCGGAAGTTGGCTGATAAATCCGTAACCCTGGTTGTGACGCTACCGACATCAAATGCGGTAGTGACACCGACCGAAAGCAGCCGACCGGAGTGGAGATATCGAAAGGGACTGAATCACGGAGCTGAAACGAATAAAGACTCCGTGTGTTAACCCGCACTTGGGATATCAGTGATGGGGAACGCGGAGAGCGGCGGCACCGGGAGCGGTGACGAGGAGGACATCGAGGCGGAGAGCCCGAGTTTCACGGAAGGCGGCCCGGCCTCTGCGGTGGCCACGGGAACCCAGACTGGCGGCGGCGGCGGCAGCGGCTCAGCAGCAGGAGGCACCGGCACGGGACGCAGCGGCCGGGGCTCGACTCACGCGCCTGTAGCGAGCTCCGGCCTGCCGTCGCCCGAGGCCCTGATGGAGCAGGTGCGGCTGAGAGAGGCAGCGGGCCGCGCCGGTGACACCACCACTCTCACCGTGTCCGAATCTGCGATCGCCCGCAACGAGAGCGCGCTGGTGCGCTGGCTGGAGGAGCGTCTCGGCCGCGGGGAGGAAGCGCTCACACTGGAGCAGTTCTGCGACATGCTGGAAAGCAGAGACGCGCAGCGCGACGAGTGCGAGGAGGTAGACATGTCTGTGCTTTAACACAAATCAAATCAACTGTCCGATCACTAAGGTGTCCAAACTCTTTAGTAAGCTGTGTAAAGTCTGTTAGAGGATCAGTTCGTAATGTGAAACATGTTATAAAAGATGCATTAGGGGGAAACTGTGATTTACAGCACTGCCAATCAATGGATCTGCCTAGATTTGACGTTTCTACAATCTATTTGCAATTCTCCAACCCGGAAATTAGCCCCGCCCCCCAGCCAGGACACGCGCTCATCCCGCCCCCAGCCAGGACACGTGCTCGGCTCCGCCCATAAGGTTTCCTCAGATATGGTGGGGCTGATAATCGATTTTATGGTACATCTTGAGTGTTTGTCATTATTCAGGGTCTCTTCTGTCTCGATGTAACCGTTCCATCCAGTCTTTCTCTTTTATACCCATGTGATAGGAAATGCATTACTTAATTATATAGCTAGAAAATCATTAATACATCAACAGACCATCACCATCTCAGTGATTTCTGGAAGACACTTTAAAGATTATAACATAGACAAAACACGCTAGGAGGCTCCTGAGTGACACAACAGAAAACCGTTCAGCCTATTTTCCTGCGATTGCGAAAGAGCAAAATTGGTTGTGCTAATGGGGTGGGGGTGGTGGTGGGGGGGGTTGGGGGGGGGCATTACTGATTCTGTCTTGTCAGTCAAAAGGGCACTAGCCAATCCTGGGCATCCGTGAGCTTATGTATGCGGAAGAGGCCAAAAAGCATGATGCAGCATAATCAGCTGTTTGGTTGGCTTCATATTGGGTTCACCCACCCTGGCTTTTGGTTGTCATGTAATAGGAGAGTTGGCTATTGGGTGGGAATTGACCAGACCAAATTGGAGACATAGTAAAATAAGTAAATAAAAATAATTATAAGCATGCTAGAAGATCCAACAAAGCAAGTGCAATCTAGCCATAGAGACCTCAATGACGAATCATCATGATTCCAACAGCATCATCACTTTAAATGAGGCGTTAAACATCCACCATGACATTGGCGCTATTTGTCCAGAATGAAGTGGACACGAAATTCTTCCGAAGACGAACAGCAAGGTCTCAGTAGAATATACAAGAATATAGGAGCCAACTATTGACAGAGAAAATGATCCATTACAGCAGTGGTATACAAATAGAAAATATGAATTTACACGTTTACTTATATAAGACAATTTTAATAAAAAGTATTGTTAATATTGAACCTATAACAACATAAATAATACAACAAATATCCCCCCCCCCCGGTATTTTTAGAAGCTCAACCCATTGAAAACAAATCATAGCACTTATGAGTTCACAGTGTACGAGTAAGCCAATCAAATTGAGCTGAGGCCTGTTTTCTAATGAACAGTCAAAATGAAAATGACCGGCACTTTAATTAATATTGGAAAAAAAACTCCACAACAGCGTCGTGTGCGTTGGATTATTTTCCCATAACATCACGTCACAAAGTATTTCATTCCTCTTGTACCACGACAATCTCCCAGGTAAACTTTTTTAATAATTAAAGAACAACACATCATGCTTTTCAATTTGTATATAGCTCAGATTAATGTTGTGGAACATCTGTGAGACAAGTTGAGTTCCTGTTGTGGATTACATTAGAGCAGCTATAAAGAGCCGTTCCCTTACTGGCGTATCTGTTTTCTGTCTCGTGAAGATAATTAGACAAAAATATGTCAGGTTTGTCGTGTTCCAGAAAAACCACAAACCTGAAGTTGTGTCAGAAAACTTAAAGTAGCAGCTTTACCTCCGACTATTATGAAGTGCTGACACTGGAGACTCCTTCCATCAATGTTAAATAAACATCACCACATCGACAATTACACATGTTTTTAAATCTGTTTATGTGGAGTCCCTGTGTAAATTGGGTCAATAGAAACGATGATCCAGAACCTTCACACTATCTGTCCCTCAGTGGTGGAATGAACTTCCAACCTCAGTCCAGACCGCAGAATCTGTCACTCTCTTCAAAAAAACAGCTACAGACCCACCTCTTCCATGAACACCTAACTAACACCTAAAACGCCAACCCCACATTATCCTAAAAAACAAAACAAAAAACACCTACTCTGGCACTTACACCTCGACTCTGCGCACTTTGCTTTTGTAGAACTCAATTAAAGATCTTGTACGGTAGCACTACTTGTATTGTTCTCCGCTTGATATATTGCTTTGCTTGTATTTCCTTTTGGATAAAAGCGTCTGCTAAATGAATAAATGTAAATGATGTATTAGAACAAGCGCATTAATGTACTAGCATCTAAACTGCTGTTATAGAAAATAAATCGCCACGTTGTGTCCAGCAGCCCTGTGGTCTATACTGTTGCACTGTATTAAAATCTAGTTCAGATTATCACTATACGGGCAGCACTGAGAATGCAGGGTAACCTACTCTATAACAAAACCGTTGAGTTATGATTATAGGTCTTTTTGATTGTTTCTAATATCTGATTTGACCCTCAAGGTTAAGATATCTGAATCCTGGCTTGTTACTCCCTCTACAGCGCATATTTTGTTGTCTCCTGCTTTAACACACCCACTTTATCTTCAGGAAGGGTGTGGTAATGAGCTGTTGAGTTGGCTTGGAGCAAATAAAACACTTTATTCTCTAGTGCTTTTGAATGATCAAATAAGGTCAGAAGATGCTGATCAGTACGGGCACACGGTGGCTTAGTGGTTAGCACGTTTGCCTCACACCTCCAGCCGTGGCGCTGTGTGTGCAGAGTTTGCATCTTCTTCCCGTACTGTGGGGGTTTCCTCCGGGTACTCCGGTTTCCTCCCCCAGTCCAAAGACATGCATGGTAGCCTGATTGGCGTGTCTAAAGTGTCCGTAGTGTATGAATGGTTGTGTGAATGTGTCTGCGACGGATTGGCACCCTGTCCAGGATGCACCCCACCTTGTGCCCGATGCTCCCTGGGATAGGCTCCAGTTTCCCCGTGACCCTGAAGAGGATAAGCGGTATAGAAGATGGATGGATGGATGTTGATTAGTTTTCTATAACGGCAGATCGGACAGTAATAACAGCTGCCGGGCAAATTGCAGGATTATATTAATGCGCTCATTCTGTTCATTATCGTTATTTATTTATTTGTTTTTGTTTTTAGGAGACGTTTTGTTTAGGATTTTTGGGAGGAGTCTCCAGTGTCAGCATTTTGTTGTGTAACAGTTAGGAGTTAAACTGTTCCTTCTAAGGGTGTTTTCGGACCTGTAGATATGCGCTTTGTTCTGAAACGGGGACTTAGTGTTTCAGTGTTGCATTTTTCTCCCCGCTTCGGTTCGCTTTCGCATGGCAACATTTTAAAGCGTATCGAAATGCGTTTATGCGAGTCACATGTGAGTAAACAGTCATCTCGTTGGTCAGAGCGAGACTGTTTTTAGCTGTAGTTATTCGAATTGATAAGTTTGAGTGGGAATCGATGTTTCATCGGGACAACGTTGTTGCAATTCGCCTCGTTTTAAAATGAGGAGGCGTGCTTTGTTTCGTTTTTCGAATTGCCATGACGTGCTCGACCACAGAGTTTGTCAGAATCCATCATCAGTAGCTGTCAGGTATGTTCATGGTTATCTGTCGCTTGTCAAAATGTGTAATCGCTATAGCTTTTTAGGATTTCTCGAATGTTTAACCCGCTCTTGCGTCGCGTTCCCTTAGGACAGTGCTCATCAACCCTGTTCCTGGAGATTTGTCTTCCTGAAGACTTTAGCTCCAATTGTAATCGTGCCCATCTGACCATTTAATTGTTGCCTTAAGAGGCTCTTGATCAACTAAAACAGGTGGGTGAGATTTTGGTTGGAGATGAAACCTGTAGGAAGGGGGATCTCCAGGAAGAGCTTTGGTGACCATTGCCCTAGGGCAGTGGTTCTCAAGCTGGGAGAGATGGGAAGGGGGGCGCAAATTGTTTTCAAGAAAAAAACAATATCAGACAGGGCATTATTTGGGTGCTTGGTATATTTTATTGCTTTTCAAATAGAATGTGCATAAATGGAAAAACCCCGCATTCCCTCTCCCTCTGTATTTTCTCTTTGCTGGGAAGAGGCGGAGCTTAGCCTGCCTTTTATCTAGCTGTCAGTGCAGACCAGTGTTGCCAACTTAGCAACTTTTCAGACCCCCAAAAAAAGCGACAAGTGACAAATCTAGCGTCTTTTTGGACAAGCCTTTGCGACTTTCCAAATGTCACCGGTACTGTCCTGCAAGAGCGAGGTCTTGCTTTCCCACTGCACTCACACCTCTCTCTGCGTCTGCTCTGTTCAGTGAGTGTCTGAGAGCTAGAGATTTAACAATGTCATGGCTACAGAGACGCGCCCTTTGTCCCAATTTACATCATCCGTTTGCGAATGTTTTTAGAATGCAAGACGAATGGAATGCAACACGTTTTACATGTAAAATATTCCATGTTCTTACAGACTAGTTCTCTTGTTCAAAGTAGTTCTAGTGGTCAGAAACATTTTTGATCATTCATGTTCCATACCTGTCTGTTATATAGTTTTATAAAAGTTATTTAAAAAATATCTCTCAAAACAGATTATAGATTAGGTGTATATATAAATATATAGGTAGATTTTATGTAGAATAGATAATCATTATACCTGTTCTCCTCCAATATTTGTGGGGGGGCACATGATAGGGGAGGCTTGGGGGGCTTTAGTTACAAAGGGCTGAGAAGCTCTGCTCTAGGATAACAAAAATGTAATTAATTTACATGATTTATGGGTATTTGAGTGAAAGTTCTCTTCTTGCATTGCGATTCAGGTTGGTTCGGTGGTCCTTTGGGTTCGATTGCTTTCGTTTGCGTTTGGGCCTCGACCACCTGACCGAGGATTGTTTTGGTGCGGGTCTGAGCGTGATTGTCGTGTTCGTGTATGTCTCAACGAACCGAACCAAAGGATGAACCGCACCAGGTTCTGAAACAAACGCTCCAAACGAGCCAGGTGTGAAAACGCCTCAAGTCTCCTGCCTCGGAAAAGCCTTCAGGATAGAAGGCGTTGCGTTTTGCAGTTTCTTGTCATCGTGACGAGCTGCGTTTTCCTGCAATATAAGAGGAATAATGCGCTTTGGAGAGTCTTGTTATTGGAAAATGTGGGAAGAGTAACAACTCTTTGTATCAGGCTACATCACACCACCCTGTCATTGATTACTTTCCTATAACACCAAACCCAGAGTGTTTTATTCCTTACAGAATGTGCATCTCCGCGCAGGACTCGGCAGGAAACGCTAGTGTAGGATAGAAAGTCTGACTTGAGCTACGTAGAGAACGGCAAACCTGTTACGTTGAACTTGTGGTTCCTGCATTTGAGCTCTAATACAGAATTACTCTCCATAATAACAGTCTGCTTTCAAATCTGGAGATGTAACAGTTAAAAGTTGAATAGATGAGTTTGTCATCTTACTGTATACTCATGAGCGCCTCACGCTGTTACTAGTACACGAACAAACTTTAGTTAGTCGCTTGAGTCGACTTCAGCCATTATGCATTACCTCATCCACCAAATTGCCTTGGTGTTGTATAGTAAACATGGGTGCCTGTAGCTGTTTTTATTAAAAATAAAGACTTTATTTACATAGCTCAAGGTACTAAACAGTACGGGCAAAAATGAAACGAAGCATGAGTTAAAGGAACTGTTAAGAAAGAAACATGTAATAAGAAGTGAAATAATATGGGGCCCTGAAGTGAAAATGCTAATTAAAATGAGTAACTGGTGTTGTAGTATACACACACATGCCTGCAGCTGTGTTTATTCATTCAAAAGCAGCTCTGTATAGTGCATGACAAACAGATGCTCAAAGATGAAGTTAAACGCTGTGATCGGAGTAACAGATAAATCCGCCCAGTCATCTGCCTTTTTTTTTTTTTTTTTTCTCTTCTGAAAATTAGTCATTAAAATAAATAAATAATTCCTGATTATAATGGAATAAAGGTCTCTAAAGGATAAAGTACAGATTGTTGAACAGTGTCTTACACGCTACACTAACCGACCACTTTTAATAGGAACACCTGTACTCCTGCTCGTCATGTTGCAGCAGCTCGGTGCATTAAATCATGCAGACACACGCGAAGTGCTTCAGTTAATGTTCACATCAAACATCAGAATGGGAGGAAAATATGATCTCTGTGGCGTGTTTGTTTGTTCCAGACAGGCTGGTTTGAGTATTTTGGATCTCCTGGAATGTCTAGAGTTTACACAGAATGGAACGAAAAACAAAAACATCCTGTGTGCGGACAGGAACGTCTTCATTGATGCGCGAGAACAGAGAACAATGGCCAGGCAGGTTCGAGTACACAGGCAACTCAAATAAGCCCTCGTTATAACCGTGGTGAGCAGAAAAGCATCCGAGGGTACGTTTACATGACGACGGTGTACTAAAAACGGAAAAGTTTTTCTTTTGCGTTTTTGAAAAGTTTCACGTGCAGACGACAACGTCGTCGAAGCGATCCCCGTTCACACGCATCCGGGCGAAAAGGACTAAAAACGCTGTATTATGCATGCTAGGCCAGTAGTTGGCGATGTCACGTTGTGAAGAAACACTACACGACTGCTCACATAAGCATTCACGTCAACGTGTCCGCCTTATCGATCCGGGCAAGACCGCCCTATAAACAAATACAAGTAAATGGGAGTGCTGTTGTTTTTCTGGATAAAAAGCACAATAACGTTTACATTTCTCAAACGATTTCAACGGTTTATGAAAATCAGTCGACCTCTGATTGATTGGTTGTAAATAATAAATGCAAAATGATGTGCATGTAGTTTTACTCTCATTGGTTCCTGCCTTTTCGGACACTCTGTATATGAAAACATGAAGCAGCGCACACACACACACACACACACACACACACACACACACACACACACACACACACACACACACACAGACACACACACACACACGAGCAAAATCTGCTGCATCCAGGCCGTCTTTCCTCATCGACTGAATCCAGGCTAAAGAAATCTGCATTGGGGAAAACATCGGGAAGTTCATAGCTGCAGATATGACACCTGGCTCAGTAGTGGAGAATGCAGGATTCAAAACCGCGTCCAGGGCTACACAGAGTCACTTGGCTTTGACGGCACAGCTAGCTAACAGCGGAATCAGAAAACAAACGCCGCACGCTTCACATCCGCTCCTTTTGAGAGTCAAACCAGTGAAAGCTTGAGGAGGGAGCTAAGCTTAAACGATCCGTGTTTCCATTTCACTGCACAGCTTTCGTTTCATTATACACTACTGAGAGTCTGAATGGATCACCCAAACACTGTCATTATAAAGTTTCATTTATTTTACTTTCATAATGTAGAACGTTTTAATTAGTCGAAAATGGAAACATAACCCTTTAATGGGCGAGAACATAAAAACACTTAAGAAAACTAATTTAATAAATTTTTTTAACACAGTAGGGTTCATTTAACACAATTTCGCACATAATCAGCCAATGCTTATTTTTTCTGGATCAAAATTTTTTTTTTTATCATATTTTATTGAATTCGAATTTTATGTATCAATGCGCCTCGATTAGCTAGTTCTGTAATGAGGTAACAGTGTGTAGTAAGCAGAGATGGTATATGATGGATTTACACTGTGAAAAATAAAGCCTGGCAATATATTGGGATTAGTAGCGTTGACACCGACGTTCGATGCCGAAAGGTTTTCTCATCGCTCGACGTTGTCACTTTAATCAAGACCTACTCCAGGTTTCACTTCAAATACAGTCTGGTTATCTCTCCATAATAAACCTGTGTTGTGTTATTGATTGACATTGTTTGTCATTACTGCTGTCTTATCTTGTAGGAGTGTCTCGTACTACTGCGAGGACTTTGCGTCGTTGCACAATAGCTTTGATTTCATTTGGCTGGGTTTGGGAAGCGGAACGTTTAGGCGAGCATGGGGAATGCGCACTTGATGTGTCTATTGTGCTTTTCGTTTCTTGTCACAATAACGTTGTGAATCAATGTTTTGTTATATTGTGTTTTCTTAGCCAAAAAAACCCCCCAAGTCATTATGGAGGCTAGTTTGATCAGTCTTTTCTGAACAGATTTTTGCTTTTTGTCTGTTGGAGTTAAAAGGATGCGATCATTTTGACAGAAATATTTGTCCTCGTCTGTCGTTCGTTACAGTGTTTAACGCAAGTGCAACGTGGATTAAAGAAAGTTTGCATAACGAACATTAAGACAAAATGAAGTAAACAAGTAAGGAATAAAATGACGGGGTGATGCGATAGAGCCTGATGCAAAGTTGATTATTTGCCTGTAACCGCATGTCCTGAAGTGTTCTCTTATACTACAGCACTGATTACAATTTTATTTTAATATTAAAGAATGAACTGTGGTGGAATATCTGCGAAAACAAGTGCGTTCCTGTTGTTACTTACATTATAGCAGTTTCCTCAGCAGCCTTCTCTCTCTCTCTCTCTCTCTCTCTCTCTCTCTCTCTCTCAGCTAATAATGCATCTTAAACGAACCTAGGCTTAGATTATACAAATATCTGTGTAGGGCTATAGAAACATAAACGTGTTTGAATGAATGCATTCATTTAAACATTTGATTTGAATTACAGCCAGCAGTACTGTCAGAGCTACTGTTATAGAAAATTAATCAACATCTTCTGACCAATCAGATTCAAGAACTCAACGTTCAACAGCCGCGTTATAAAGAAATGTCGGTTATTACAGGTAATGATGAAATAGTTAATGTTAGAATATTAATAATAGTGGAAAAAAAAAACAATAACTAAATGATCAGTGAACGTACTACTCTGTGAGATACTGCGAATGTTCTGTAATAATGTTTTGCACACTGTTTGTATGTATAATGACCTCCGACCTCTTTCAGGTCTTCTGAACAGCTTTTGTAAATATTTGCCCAACCCCTGCACATTCTTTCTGATGTAGTCTTTCATTCTGGTGCATTCTCTTTGCCTTTTCTTCTTCTTTACGTATCTGTTATAACTCGGTCATTTATCATGAACTGTCCTTTTTAAAATCAGAGCTGATTTTAAGATCGAGTGGATCATAGTATTGGGGAGGGGGGAGGTGGGGGGAGGTGGGGGGTGTTGGGGGGAGGTGGGGGGTGGTGGGGTGTAGGGGGGAGTCATAATATCTGATATTATGAGAAAAGTAGTAGCAATATTCTGAGAATAAAGCCATAATATTTTCGAGAAAAAGCCGTAATATCTGATCTTACAGGGGGAAAAATTTGCAATATTAAAAGAAACAAGCGATTTCTCTTGACAATAACTTCACCAAATACGAACACCAAGAAAGATTTATCATTTTTATGCACAAACATTGCTCTGAAATGCAGCATTTTGTCATACTAGAATGACTTTATTCTCTAAATATTCCAACCTTTTCTCTCGTAATTTGATGACGCACTTTTTTTTCTCTCAAATAGTAAGACTTTTGTTCTTGAAATAATGGGACTTTTCCCTCATAATATCAAAAAAAAAATCTGACTGTTAAGCATATATTAATGGACTGTCCTGCTCTTAACAATACTAGACAACGCTTTTACTCCGAAAATATGTATTCAGAAGTCTTCTAAAATGTCACAGCAGGAAAAATCCTAGAGTTCTTATTGAATATCAGAGTGAAGGACCTCGTATAGCTGCCATTGGTGATACTGTTGAAATGTTGTAAGATTTTATTGTTGTAATACTATAAGAATTTGTGGAATGTCCTGTTTTAACTTGCCATTGATGCTGACACAGTATTAAAAGAACAATAAATAAATAAGTTTTCTCATGATAGCAGATATTGCAATGATATCCTGATATGATTATGATCTGATACCATCATTAGGGCTTTTTTTCCTCAATATATTATGTTTTTTCTTGATCTTTTATGACTTTATTCTGGAAATTTTTCATTTTTGTTAAACAGTGGCCCTAAAACGCTTTCATGATCATGGCAAAATGGCATTTCAAGCTATTTTTCTTTTGAGTCTAAGGTTTTTGGGTTGATGCCTTTTTTCTGGTTACTCAAATGTTTCTTTATCAATATTTATAAATATTAGGGATGTCACGATACCACCAAAAGTACATGATACTTGATACCAAAGTGGATACCATGGTGTGGTTAAAAATTAATTAATTAATTAATTAAAAACTCCTGGAGGACATCCTCCTCTGGCTGATACTGGCAAAAGAGAGAGAGGGATATTTTAGTTAACAACACTGTCTGACAATTACTAATAAAACCGTGCTAAGTGCTAATAACAAGTGCTAGGGTACACTCCTAAACGCGCACACACACACACACACACACACACACACACACCCCTTATACTCTGAATGCAAGCATTAGTTTAAATTCACTGATATGGTGGCAGGCCAAAAAGATTTATTAAAAGCATGAACATGTGAATAATTATTAGTGACATTAGGCTACATTTAGCTGACGGGACACGGACTGAATGGCGATGCATGGTGGCCCATTAGGAGGAAGTGTATAACATTGCAACGCGATAGCGTCGTTAACAAATAACTGGCTATCACAAACATTACATGGAACATAACGTTAGCTGGTTTCACAGCCACAATGCAGCTGCCTCAAACAAACATAATATAGAGCCCGTCTTTCAGGTGCTTCGCAAAGTCCAGGTGTTTCCTCGCTTTGTTTGAAATAAACGATAGCATCGGTTGCACACCAGCAACCTATGCTATATTTCCTCTCAACGAGCTTTCCTCTCTTTTCCTCTGGATGAGTTGGGACAGAGCTAAACTTCTGTAGTTTTTCCCGTGTGCTTGTTGACGTTTTTCTTCTTCTTCACCACTTGTGGACCGACTAAAACACTTGCACGTATTTGCTGCCCCCTTCAGTTCCTGAATAATTGCAACCTCGGTACCTTCATTAATAACAGTACCAACGCTACTGCAGAAAAACAAGTTCCGTCAGGTTTTAAGAATGTTGGTACCGAAGTATCGGTTCTCGTGACATCCCTTTTATGTATTTATTTATTTATTATTATATAATATAACAATATTGTGTGTGGTATGTATATTGTAGTTCAATTTTCCATATAAAAAACCTTCAGGCTTTTGCTCTCCCGTGTGTGTGTGTGTGTGTGTGTGTGTGTATATATATATATATATGTGTGTATATATATATATATATATATATATATATATATATATATATATATATATATATATATATATATATATATATATATATTTAAATAATATAAGCTTACCTGCAATACTGTATAAAATTCTTCACCTGTGTGTTTTAGATATGATAATGTCCCTGAAATCAGATGTTGCTGGCAGTGAAATTGTTCCCACTGGGTTGCCTGAAACTGCATTCAGTGCTTTTTTTTTACTTTTTATTTTTATGATTTATAGATTAAAGGGCAAGTATTTGTGTTTCTATCATTCAACAACAAAGTTAATTTAAAAATAGGCTGCAGAACAATAGGCAATTCACCACTGAATGTTTGTGGTGTAACACAATGCCTCTATTTGTCTTTTCTTTAAATTCAATATGAACTCGACTACTATGCCCCTGGAAATGCTGAAAAACACTGGAAAGAAACCTCAGAGGTAGAAATGCCAGTACTGTCAGGACCACGGCTAGATCATTCCAGTTCATAATTGGTCTATAATAGAGTTGTTTTAATCCTGCTCACGAGTCTTTTATATCTGTGATATTTTCTAATGATATTCCTAAAACTTAAACAAACTAGTAGTGTAATTAAAATCACTGTGACCCTGACCAGGCTGTCACTAAGCATAAATGATCGGATGCTGTAAATGCTTTCCTCAACACCACCCTTTCGTTCTTTTGAACATCTTTCTTCTTCCAAGCTTCATATCTGACAGCATGCTTGCGTCTTCATGAAAGTAAAACCTTCCCGATCGCCCTGTTTTTTTTCCCTGCGTCCCATGGGATCCCACACCTCTCGTCTCAGTCCAGTGCTCTACAGCTATAAACCTTTCTTCCAAGCTTACAAAAGAAACAAATAGTCTGCCACTTATTTGTGCCTGTTCAGAACACATGATCTGTTTATTCTGAATAATGTATTCATATTTGTATGAGCATTTGTATATCATTTCATGCACATGTGCTGTTTCACTCATCTGCTAAAATCCTAATGAAGACTTAATCAGCATAGGTTTCACCTATTTAAACATAGTGTTTATTTAAGATTTTTTAAAATATTAATAAATATAATAAGTTATAGTATTGAATTGTTGTCGCATCGTTTGTATTCTTGATCTTTCAGTACTACCAGGAACATGATTTCAGTCTAGTACTGGAAATAATAATATTTTTCATTGACTCTAATGGTCACTTTGCTTGAATTTCAACTGATGTGGAGAAAATATTATAACGCATTGTATTAAAAAACATTGTGTCTTATTGTTGTTTGAACAGGCTTTTGGTCAGTTCGATGCCGAGGGCGATGGGGTTGTTGATGTCGAGAGCATGCTCATGGCCCTGAAGAACAGCAATGGCGCAAATCTGCAAGGAGAACTTAGTCACGTGATCAGACAGCTGCAGGCCTGCTCTCTGACTCCAGGTAAGTTTGAATGCCTTTAGGGTTAAGGGTAACTGTTTTCTATTTGGGAGACGGTTGAGGGTAGTCGGCTGAGGTGTCGAGACAGTTTTTCTCATATTCATCAAGCATGGAGTTTGCCTGGTCATCATCAATAAACCGTTATTAGGGGTCCAAGCACCAATGGTGCTGGAATTCTAATGTATTTGTTAGGATTTCTTTCTTTCTCTCTTTCTTCCTTCTTCTCCTTCTGCCTTAAAACAAATCATGCACACCAAACTATAATTCATAGAGACAGAAAACTTGGTCAGTAGGTAGTACTCCTTCCTGCTACTCAGACAAACGAGACGGACTCGATCAGCCTAAATGGTGGCGCTACAGCACAGAGTTTTACATTTTGACCTGTGTCTCAAGAAGCATGAGTCCTACAAACAATTTGTTTCCCACTGATTGCTTAGGTTCTCCCAAGCCAAAAAGCCTCAAGCCATTTAGCTCAGATTTGTTTGCTAATTTGTTTAATGTGCAAAACCTACCTTTGCAAACTAGGGCTAGGTCCTAGGATTTTTGGCCTCTCTTCACAAATTTGATGTCAAACTTCTCAGCAGAGTGTGAACTTCAATAATTATCTAAAGCTTGCTGATATTTGTGCATAATTTGGCTGCCACATGTTAATCAATTCTAAGGAGCTGCTTTACTTAAATAGCTGTAATTCATGATTGGTCATATGGATTTGAACCAAACATTTGCTTGCACACTGCAGGGCACCACTTGTGGCTATATTTATTAGTAAGAGTTGTAAATGTTGTAAGAATTGTAGCAGTTGTAACAGTAGTAGTAGTAGTAGTAGTTGTTGTAGTAGTAATAGTAGTTGCAATTATAGTAGTAGATATTGTTGTTGTAATTATAATTGTAGTAGTAATCGTAGTTGTTGCAGTTGTAATTGTAGTCGTAGTTGTTGTAGTAATAGTAGTTTTTGTAATTGTAGTAGTAGTAGTTGTTGTTGTTTTTGTTGTAACTATAGTAGTAGTACTAATTATAGTAGTTGTAATTATAGTTTTTGTTGTAATAGTAGTAGTTGTAATTATTGTTGTAGTTGTTGTACTTGTAGTAGTAGTTGCAATTATAGTAGTAGATATTGTTGTAATTATAATTGTAGTAGTAATCGTAGTTGTTGCAGTTGTAATTGTAGTCGTAGTTGTTGTAGTAATAGTAGTTTTTGTAATTATAATAGTTGTTTTTGTTGTAACTATAGTAGTAGTTGTAATTATAGTAGTAGTTGTAATTATAGTAGTTGTAATTATAGTTTTTGTTGTAATAGTAGTAGTTGTAATTATTGTTGTAGTTGTTGTACTTGTAGTAGTAGTCGTTGGTATAATTGTAGTAGTTGTTGTAATTGTAGTTGTTGTAATTATAGTAGTAGCTGTTGTAATTGTAGTTGTTGTAATTATAGTAGTAGTTGTTGTTGCACTTGTAATTATAGTAGCATTAGTAGTAGTAGTAGTTGTTGTAGTAGTAATTGTAGTTGTTGCACCTGTTGTAATTATAGTAGCAGTAGTTATAGTAGTAATTGTAATTATAGTAGTTTTTGTTGTAGTAATCGTTGTTGTTGTAATTATAGTGGTGTATATAGTAGGGCTGCACGATTATGGCCAAAATGACAATCCTGATTATTTTGATCAATATTGAGATCTCGATTATTTATCACGATTATTAATTGATTTTAGTGACAACATATTTTTATTGCACTTTTACATTTATTAAGTTTTCTCATGCCACAATATAACACAATTAGGCATGAGAAAACTTGAGCTGGTCAATTATGACAGAATTTAGGAACATAGTGTGAGCCATGACACATTAATTTACCTTCTGATAAACTAAATGTAATATTTTCAGTTAATTATACAGACTGTATGCAAAAAAAACAACCGTTAACCTGTTCCACCTTGTAAACAAACACAATAAACATCAATGTTCAGTGTTTGAAGTCTGTTCCTCTTAAATATATTTAAAGCTACACTATTAGACATTTTCCGCTGTCGTGGTTCTGGGCTGGAGTCAGTTCTCGAACCGCTCTGTGTATATTGTGTATATATCTGAATAATCTCATATAGGATGTGATAGGGTGAGTTCATTTACCCGACAGATGGAAAGCACTTTAGTTTAATGGTGTTCATTACTGATGCTCTGATCAGGATTTTTACAGCCGAACCCGATCCAGATACCAATCTTTTTTTGTTGAAACTTTAATCAGGAGATCTGTCATAAACAGTTAAATGTAAGCTTTCTGCTCATGGTCACTGTTAATTGAGTTAAAATAATAGCAATGAGATACTGTTGGTTAATTGATAAATAAACAAGCATAAAATATTTATTTTTAAATATCTTAAAAACATTAGAGAGTCCTAATTAAAAGTAGACTAACACAAACATGATCCATATTAGGAAAAATGCTAATAGCTTTCTAAGGAAATAGCTTACTAAGCTTAATGTCAAACTGATATTAAATGCAACCCATAGTAATTAAACATCATTTAATTTCTCATTTTATTTATATTTAATGAAGTTATTATAATATCTATTGTTTATATTAAATGATTTATTTATAACTAAGCACATTTTCTGTCTTTACATTTCAGTAGTTTTAATTTTGTTTGTTTATCAGTTTTAGATTGGTTCCCCCAGCTCAGTGTCCATGTCTGCTGATAATATTCTGTTCTGGGGGATTAAATCAAAACATGGAAACTGGAGTTGACTTTTCTAGTCATATCTGGCAACCCTGAGTTTAAATGAAGTGAATTAGAGTTAGTGAAGGAGAGCAGCAGTGTACTGTATGTTTACAGACCGGACAGTTGCTACTCTTGATTATGATTGGTGATGAATTTTTTAATAAAGAAGTTTGAATTATACCCAACTTGTAGCGTTAGCATTATTATTAATTTACTCTGCGCGAAGCCGCCGTGTCTACACGAGCAGGTGCAAGTTCAGGTCATTTTGCGGGATCAATAAAATATCGGGAAGTTGAAGCAGATGATGTACAGAATTACTTGTCATCATAATGGCTTCTTTGCAGTATTTCCACACTTGTCCGGTTGACTGAGGTGATGAAAAGCAGCGTGAAAGTAACTGTTGCTCGGTGTAGATGCATTTTGGACTTCTTGTAGTTTTTATCCCGATTGTATTATACAACTCCGAACAGGTCACTCGCACAGGTGCGAATAAATATTTATTCACAGTCACACAAAATACTTTTCAGTCACAAATGCGAGTGAAATTTGATTTGATTTTATCTGCAGCAGAGTTTTCTATTAGCGGAGGATGAACTTTAAACGTTAATATCGCAGTCGATCATGTTCACTTAATCGTGGGCAGCCCTAGTATGTAGTAGTAGTATTGTTGTTGTTGCAGTTGTAGTAGTAGTTTACAATAGCCTTGGGCACTTTGAGTAGTTTTGGCCCAGTGAATTAGGAAGACTATATCACATGACATGCTGAGATTCTTTGTAACATAACATACAATTACTGTTTAGGGTTGTCACTAGGGCTGCAACTACCGATTATTTTGATAATCGATTAATCTGTCTATTATTTCTTCGATTGGTCGGATTAAAAGGCTGATTTTTTTTCACATTCTGCCCGATGTCCATCAAATTTTGTGCAAATTGAAGTTTATTAAAAAGGTTTTAAATGTATCTGTGTGGGTTATGCTATACATTGTGCGAAGGATTAAAAAAAAATTAACAGTATATTTATAGTTGGATTGTCCACAAGTTTTAAAGCAGAAGTTAGATCATCCATCCATTCATCCATCCTCTATACCGCTTTATCCTTTTCAGGGTCACGGGGAAACCTGGAGCCTCTCCCAGGGAACATCGGGCACAAGGCGGGGTACACCCTGGACAGGGTAGAAGTTAGATCACTATATTAAAAATGCTAAAAAAGTAAAACAAAAGCACAAACTAAGTGTTAACTGGTAAGAGGCTGAATGTTCTGCAGTAACACACACATTCACGCATCTGAACACAATAACATGTTCATTTATTCTGTAAATGTGACACTTCTTACATTTCTATACAATTACTTAATTACATGTTATAACCCCATTACAGTTACTGCTAATTGTTACTTAGAAACAAGTACTTTCATTTCTAAATATCGCTAAATATAGCATCAAACAACATATTTGATCAAAATGAATATTTTAGTCAGAGTTATTGCGCTTCCTTTCTATTGCTTGCTGTTTGATTGGGGTGCATGTGTCGACTCGCGCGGATTCAGTGAGGTTTAATGGAGACTCGCTCGCTGTCAGGACGAGCCTTTATGTAAAATGGAAATACTGGCGTGAATTTCTAACATTTACAGATAAGGATATAAAGGTAAAAATGTCATTTCTGTGCTGAAGAAAACATGTCTAGAACACATTAAACAGCATACACATCTGCCGCAGCATCTGACACGACAATCCACGTTAATACACTTACGAGTTTGTTTTGAAGCATATAATATAAAAACAAACATTGTCATGTTTTGGACGTCCTGGATCGTGTACTTTTCCCACCACAGCAGCTCACTCTGTGACCTCTGCTGTTTCTCAGATGTATTTTATTCATAGAAATGCATTGTTCACTATTGTGAAGTGACGTCACTGACGGGGGGGGCATCACAGACCTGACTAATCCATAATGAAATGCGTTGCCGATTATTTTAATTATACATTATTAGTTGTTGCAGCTCTAGTTGTCACTAATATGATGTGGTTAAATTGCCAGAATCCTCTGTTGCTCTCAGGTTCTGTAAAATAAATAAAATTATAATGTAAGCCACCAACATTCATCCAGTCAGTACATGGAAGTGTCTTTATTTGCATGTCAGTTCAGAGGCTCTCTTTCTTACATTAGCAAGCATTTCCCCACTGTTTTGTGGGCGTGGCTTAGAATGAGGGGGGTGTTTCTCTTTACATATCACTTCTGCCAAAATTGCTGATGTTTAGCCAGACATAATTGTTTAAAGCTGTTAATCATATCTAACATCTTTGTACCCCCTTATTATCCCTGTCATTCCCTTGCAGGATTTGTGGACATCTTCTCCAAGTCAAAAGACAAAATCGGGGCGCACGCCTCAAAGATCCTGAAGTTCCTGCACAGGAATCGCATCCCAAGCAGTGCAATTCCCTTCCCCATTCTGGATGGCTACAACAGCATCAGCTCAATGAGGGCCGCAGTGCTGCAGGACTTCCTGGATTACCTTCTGCAGAAAGAGAAAGGTAGCAGCTTCTGATTGGACTGACAACTGACGGTGTTGGCTTTAATTTTAGATCGGTTTAATTTCATGTACCGTTGCGCTTTATGGAGAGAAATGTCAGTGTGATTGTATTGATGGGGTAAAAGCTAATGAGTGGATAATAGAGCTGCTCTGTAGCTGCACTCAAAGCAAGATCATTACTTTAAATAGTCACCTTTAATGATATTTAGCCCGAGTTATTATAACACATGGAAGTCTTTATCCGCAAATAACAGGCATACATCTGCGGTTTAATAGGTCTGTTATTAGACAGTGTGGTTACCAAAGCTGCTCATGTAAACTCAGAAATTGGAATCTCACAGCATTGGAGATGACCATAGTGTTGTGATTGGCTTGCAGGTTTATTTTTTTTCTCCCCAAATGTTTTCTACCAAACCGGAAGGATGAGCCAAACACACACATCTGCATCTTTTTTGAACTGCCTCACAGTGTAACACACTTGGAGGAAAGTGCTGTGTGTCCTCTTCCAGCTGTTTTCACTCGTGGTCATGGATGGCTGTGGAATTGCTGGGATTCAAACGTAGAATCTCCAGACAAAAAAATAAATGCCAAACATGACACTTAAAAAAACACAATATAAGTTGAAAGTTCAGTTTGGTTTGGTTATTTGTTTAGCAAGAAGCCAACGAATACCAAAAATATTGGTCATTGAATACCGTCTGAGTGAATGAAGCGGCATTACATTATACCGTTTTCATGGCCCCCAGAGACAATTCCACCTTTGGCCAGTAGTGGGCACTCTGACAGTCCTTACAGAACAACTGTTTTCTTCTGTTGTCTTCCTCATTTCCTGTCTAACCATACCCATGTGTATATTTTCCCTGCTTGATTAGTGTCCTCAGTTGATGGAGCATTGCATCAAGTCAGGTTATGTTTGTGGTTCTCACATTTGTTATTGTTTGGTTTGTTCACTGTTTGTTTATATTGAGTGTTTTCTAGGGTTTTTTTTTTTTTGATTGTCCTGGTTCCCTTGTGTTTCCCATTCCTCGTGTCTGTTTCCCCGGTGTGTTGTCTATAATAAAGAAGTTCGGTATGTGCATCTGTCTCCCTGGACTCTCCCTCATGACAGCCATGATACATACCCTTACAGTTAGAAATGTATACTGTACCAGGATATAAATAAAACAGTCATGACTTTAATCATTTAGTTTTTTGCTCCACCTGGTATCAAAAGTGTAATGTGTAGGTCTGGTGTGATCACTGCTTTATTTTGTTCTGCTAGACATCCCCTTTTCGTCTTCATATAAAGTCTTAAGCATTATGGAGCCAAATTATTTCTCCTTAAACTGACCGATTTTATTTTTATCCTTCTTTCCTTTGTGTCGTAAAGACCTGGACATTCAGTACGGAACAGAGCTAACCCAGGGCCCGGAAGTGGATCGGGTCAAGGTGGTCTCTCAGTGCTACAGCTCCATCGAGGCCTCGTCCAACAGCGCAGACGTCCACAGGATGACCAACGGTGAAACCGTGTCCTACTGGCAGTCTGACGGCAGCGCACGCTCCCACTGGATCAGGCATGGTGGCTTTGTCCAATTTAAAACCTACGTAGTTTACTAGCGTAAACTACATCTCTTTTCTTTTTTCCTACAACCCTCCTAGAAGTTTAAGTTCTGGAAGCCTTAACTTACTCACAGTTCCTTGTTCAAGTCTAAAACACAGAAGAGAGCGAGCTTTTTCAGTGGTATTTGTTTTCCTTAGCTTTTAATACATGTGAACTGTCGCTACTTGTATTTGTATTTGGCTACTTTGCTCATGTACAGCACTTTGGTCAGCCTTGAGGCTGTTTTAAAAGTGCTTTATAAATGAATGAACTGAACTGATGATTATGCTTGCATAAAATGGCTATAATATAATTATATCTGTACAAACTCGGTCTGTTTTGACCATTGACACCGCGTTGCAATAATTAATCTTTGTTGGGTGTGTCTGCCATTAGGTCATAAGCGATCTTGATAACTTGTCAAGCTTATGTTTTTATCATACAGATAACGCTTACAGTATTTTCAGTAAGCAGGTTAGAATACCTAGCCGTAGAAAAGATCAACGTTTTTGGGATCCAGTAGGAAGCAAAAGTCTGGTAAACACTAAAGCGCATTTTCTGAAATTCTGATTCCTAAATGCACATAGTTCACAGGGCGTAGGTGTATAGATGGTCGTAACAGCTGGTTTCATACCAGGCCTTGGCTATTAAAGTGCCCCTGAAGAGCCATGATTTGATTCAGCATATGGACGCATTTCCTTTAGAAACAAGATGTCCAGGAGGGAGCATGACGGATATTTTTTTTTCTACATCTAATAGCAAGATTTCTCGCTGCCAGTTTGCCATTGGGACATTATTGTCAACTTTGGTATTCTAGAGCATACACTTCCAACCACCACACTTCAAGCCGTGGTTACCAAGCCGTGGCTCATTTGTTACAGACCATCTTCCCCACAGCACTGACAGTATGAGTTTACCCATGGGAGAGAGGGTAAGACTGCTGTTTAACTCGAAGCAGTTTAACAAAACTATAATGAGAAATTAGCTTTTGGGACAACTTTCTCTCTCACACACAAACTAACTTGCCTCAGTCAGTCCCTCCAGGCTTTCGTGATTTTGCGATCACAGAAATTATCGCAAAATCAAGCAAACTCCGCAATATTCCGAGGAGTTTGCAGTTTTCCCAAGTGACCACAGATTTGGATCAAGACGCGTCATGTGAT